>NW_016936808.1:0-554 GCF_001483705.2 Eufriesea mexicana
AACTTTTGTGACATACACTGCTATTCGGTGGGCTTCTGCGCTCTACTGTGCTCTAATATGTTCTGACTGTCTCTGGGGAGGCCAGAAACTGTGGTCGTGTCACGTTTGTTTCAGCTATGCTACGTTCGGTTTGGTCAGATTTGGATGAGTTTGATTATGATGGCTTTTACTTTTGCGCCATACGCTGCTGATCGGTGGATTTCTGCGCTCTACCGTGTTCTAATATGCTCAGCTGGGCTTGGAGAGAGCAGCTGTAGTGGCCACGGCCCGTTATGTTGAGTTAGGCTGCGTTTGGTTGGGTAAGGTTATGCCAGGTTAGGTTGGGATATCTTTGCCATTTGTGCTTTACACATTAATGCCGCCGACATCTGCAGTTCACTGTGCTCTAGTATATTCTGCTAGGATCTGGGCAGGTCAGTAAAAGTGGCGCAGGTCGGTTAGGTATGAATTCGGTTACCTTTGGTTATGTTACTTTTGGTTATGTTATTCTTGGATCGCTTTGACTTTTGTGACATACACAGCAATTCGGTGCATATCTGCACTCTTCTGTGACC
>NW_016936809.1:0-1156 GCF_001483705.2 Eufriesea mexicana
TGGATTTATGGATGGGTGGATGTATGAATGCATGTATCTGTGTATGTATGTATGGATGGATGTTTGAATGTATGGATGTATTTGAGTTATGTATCTATGTATGTATGTATGTATGGATATACGTATGTACGCATTTATGGAAGTACGTATGCATGGATATATGGATGAGTGGGTGCTTCAATGGATGGGTGCGTGGACGGAAGAACGGGTGTATGTATGGATGTTTGTATGGATGTATGTATGGATGTCAGCATGGAGGTATGTATGGATGTATGTAAGAATGTACGTATGGATGTATGTATGGATGAATGTATGAGTGTTGATGTGTGTATGGATGCACGGATGGATGGACGTATGGATGTATGGATGGATGTCTGTATGGATGGATTGAGGTATGGATGGACGGATGTACGGATGTATGGATGTATGTATGTGCATATGTATGGATGTATGGATGTTTGTATGTATGGATGTATGGATGTATGGATGTATGGATGTATGTATGTATGTACGAATGTATGGATGTACGGATGTATGGGTGTATGGATGTATTGATTTATGGATGTATGGATGTATGGATGTATGTATGAATGTACGAATGTATGGATGTACGGGTGTATGGGTGAATGGATGTATATATGTATGGATGTATGAAAGATGGATATATGATTTGATGGATGCTTGGATGGATAGATGTGTGGATGTATGTATGGATATATGTATGGATGTACGTATGGATGAATGATTCTATCGATGGATGGATTTATGGATGGATTGAGTTATGGATGGACGGATGTACGGATGTTTGGGTGTATCGATGTATGGATGTATGGATGTATGCGTGTATGGATGGACGTATGTATGGGTGGATGCATTTATGGATGGATGGATGAATGGATGGATGTATGGATGGATGAATGGATGTTTGGATGGATGTATTTATGGATGGGTTTATGTATGGATGGATGGATATATGGATGGACGTATGTTAGGGTTGATAGATGTATGGTTGCGTGGATGTATGGACGTATGGGTGTATGGATCGATGGATGTATGTGTGGGATGATGTACGGATGGATGTATGAATGGAAGTATAGATGTATGGATGGATGGATGTATGGAAGGATAGATATATGGATGTATGGATGTGCGGGTG
>NW_016936810.1:0-606 GCF_001483705.2 Eufriesea mexicana
TTTAGTTATTCTACGTTCGGTTTGGTTAGCTTAGGTCAGGATATGCTAGGACACCTGTGGCTTTTGCGCTATTCACTGCAATGCGGTGGAATTCTGCGCCCTACGGTACTCTAGTATATGCGGCGTGACTCTGTGGAGGATAGCAATTGTGTTCTCCTCACGTTAGTTTGGGTTTGGTTACGTTTCGTTGGATTAGGTTAGGATATCCTCCGTCAGATTAACTCACACTTTTGTGTTATACACTGATATTCAAGTGTGTACTGCGCTGTACTGTGCTCTGCCATATTATGGTTAGCCCTGGGAATGCTACCAATAGTGGCAGTGGCACGTTACGTAGAGGTAGGCTAAGTTTGGTTATGTTAGTTTGGGTTTGATCTGGATAGATAAGGCTTATGTGCCATACACTGCGATTCTATGGAGTTTTGCGTTCCGCTGTCCTCTAGTGAGTTCCGCTCGACTCTGTAGAGGCCTGCGATAGTGGTCTGGATACGTTAGGTTGATTTATGTTACGTTTGTTTATGCTATGATTGGACATATTTGGAAAGGATAGCTTTGACTTTTGCGCTGTACACTGCTATAGGTCGATTTCTGCGCGTTACTGAGCAG
>NW_016936811.1:0-2064 GCF_001483705.2 Eufriesea mexicana
TTTGTGCTGCACACTGCTATTCTATGGGCTTCTGCGCTCCGCTGTGCGCTTTCAAAATCTGCTTTTGTCTGGGGACGCCAGGAATAGTAGTCGCGGCATGTTTGTTTGGAATATATTCCGTTTGGTCAAGTTAGCATAGGTTAGGTTTTGTTCGGTTAGGATATCTTTGACATATGTGCTCAGCACTGATCTTCTATGGACTTCTTTGCTCCGCTGTGGTTTATCAAATTCTCCTTGCTTCTGGTGACGGCAGCAGTTGTGGTCGCAGCACGTTTGGTTGGGTCATGTTACGTTTGGCCAGGCAGGATATGTTAGGTTTGGACATGGGATCTCTGACTTTCGCGCTGTACACTGCAGTGCAGTCGATTTCTACACTATACTGAGCTCGAGTGCATTGTGCCTGTCTCTGCGGAGGCCGGTAATAAAGGTCCTCGCACGATAAGTTGCATTTTGTTACGCTCGGTTACGTTACGGTTGGTTAGGTTAGGAGAGAATAGCTTTATCTTTAGCTATAGGCTGCTATTACGTGGTTATCTACGCCCTACAACTCTCCAGAATTTCCAGCAGGCTCTGGGAATACCTGTAATACCGGCTTCGGCACGTTATCTTGAGTCATGTTACGTTCGCTTCGGATAGGTTATGACAAGTTTGAGTAGGATAGTTTTAAGTTTTGTGTTGTTCAATGCTATTCGGCGGATTCCTGCGATCTA
Organism: Eufriesea mexicana; assembly: GCF_001483705.2. Taxonomy (NCBI): domain Eukaryota; kingdom Metazoa; phylum Arthropoda; class Insecta; order Hymenoptera; family Apidae; genus Eufriesea; species Eufriesea mexicana. The sequence continues at coordinate 711 of NW_016936811.1, forward strand.
CTGTGCCCTAGTATGTCGTGCTTGGCCCTGGGGAGGGCAGCAATGCCTGTCTCGACCTACTGTGCCCTAGTATGCCGTGCTTGGCCCTGGGGAGGGCAGCAATGCCTGTCTCGGCACGTGTGTTTGAGTTAGGCTATGTTCGGTTATGTTTTGTTGGATTGGGTTAGGTTTGGGCAGCTTTCACAGGCACGTCTGTTTGAGTTAGGCTATGTTCGGTTATGTTTTGTTGGATTGGGTTAGGTTTGGGCAGCTTTCACTTTTCTGATATACGCTGCGACTATATGGACTCCTGCCTTCTGCTCACCACTAATCTGTTCTGCTTGGCTCTGGGGAGGCCAGAATTAGCGGTCTCGGCTCGTTAAGTTGTTTCACGTTACGTTTGTTTTGGTTCGTTTAGGCTAGGTTTGGGTAGAATAGCCGTAGTTTTTGAGCTGTACACAGCTATTCGGTGGTTTTTTGCGTTCTACTGCGCCCTAGTATGCCCTGCTTAGCTCTGGGGAGGGCAGCAATAGCTGCCTCGGCCCGTCAGATTGAGTTAGGCTATGTTTGCCTCTGTTCTGTTGGATTGGGTTAGGATTGGGTAGCATCGGCTGTTGTGATATACACTGAGATCCTATAGATTTCTGCGTCCTACTCGCCAATAATAAGATCTGCTTGGTTCTGTGGAGGCCATCATAAGTTGTCGCGGCAAGTTAGGTTCAGTTGTGATACGTTTGATCATTTTACGTTTGGTTAGGATAAGAGACGATAGCTACGAATTTTTTGCTATTGTCTGCTGTTGGGTGGATTTCTGCGCCCAACAGCGCTCTAATATTTTCTGGTTTTCCCTGGCAATGCCAGGAATAGTGGTCTCGGCACGTTATGTTGTATCAGGTTACGCTTAATTAGGTTCGGTTGGGCTAAGTTTTGGTAGGATAGCTTTAACTTTTGTGCTGTACGCCGATGTTCGGCGGATTTCTGCGCTCCACATTGCTCTACCGTACTCTGCTCCACCCTGGAGATGCCAGTAATAGTGGTCTCGGCAGGTTAGGTTGAGTTAGGCTACGTTTGGTTTGGTTACGTTTGGCTATGTTAGGATAGGATAGCTATGCCTTTTGTGCTACACACAGATGTTCTATAGACTTCTGCGCTCTTCCAAGGAATAGTGCTCTCGGCAGGTTACGTTGCGATATGTCACTTTGGGTTCGGTTAGGTTTGGGTAGGTCTGGTTAGGCTAGCTTCGACTTGTGTGCTATAAACTGCTGTTCGGACTATTTCAGAGCTGTGAAATGCTCTCCTGTACTCTGTTTAGCTCTCGTGAGGCAAGCAACAGAGGTCGTGGCACGTGAGGTTCTGTTACGTTACTTCTGCTTAT
>NW_016936812.1:0-866 GCF_001483705.2 Eufriesea mexicana
AGAGCTGCGTAGCAGTTGTGTTAATCTGTTCTATGGCGATTTAGATAATACAGCGATTATAGACAGCGCTAGACAGCGAAGTTATCCATTATCCCTGGAGAAATTAGCAGTTGGCAGCACAGTACTGAGTACAGTCATCATGACAGTACCGTAGCCGAAGGATTAGATTGTCCATCGATGGTTTAAATACCAAAGCAATTCCGGAATATCCGATGTATAATACGGCTACGGCTAGTAATATCTGCAATTGACAGTACGGTACGTATTTCGTCACCATGGGAACATAGTTGCTGTTGGATAAATCTGTTCACCCTTGATGTATACACTACGGCAATTATAGAATGGGAAACGCAGATCCATTATCCATCGGGAAATTAGCCGTTGACAATGCTGTACTGAGAACAACCATAATCGCATTACCGTAGCCGTTGGTTTAGTTTTCGCAATGGTAGGTAAATTTCAAAGAAATTCTAGGATAACCTACGTAGAGGACGGTTACGGCTAGTTATATTTACAATTAATAGAGCGGTGCGCTTTACATCCGCCATCAGTGCAATGCAGCCGTTGGATTAATATACTCAATGATAATTTAGGATACATATGGACTCTAGAATTAGAAAACGCAGATCCATTGCCATTCGAGATATTAACAAGTGAAAACAGAATACTGAGCACAAGTACCATCAATATACTGCAGAGATCTGACTAAACTTTTCACTGAAGGTACATATTCTACAGCAATTCTTGGATGTGAAATGCAGGTCCACCATCCCTGGAGATATAAACAATTGACATCACGGTAGTGAGAACAGCTGACATCACAGTATTGTAGCGGCTGAAAAGCATTGTCAACTGATAACGTAAGA
>NW_016936813.1:0-537 GCF_001483705.2 Eufriesea mexicana
TAGGGTACATTTGGTTAGGTTATGTTATCTTTGGTCAGGTTTGGGGAGCTTCAACTTTTTGTAGTACACTTCGATTCTATGAATTTCCAAGCACGAATCTCCGCATTTGTGCTCTGCCGGGCTCTGTGGAAGCCAGCAATTCTTGTCGCGGCACGTTAGGTTTAGCTACTCTACGCTTGGTTAGGTCATATTAGTCCTGGTTAGGCAGGGTATCTTTGTCTCCTGTGCTATACATTGCTATTTGGTGTCTTTCTGCGCTCTACTCTGCTCTACTATACTCTGCTCTACTTTGGGAAGGCCAGCAATAGTGGTCATGGCACGATAGTTTGTGTTAGGCTACGTTTGGCAATATTACGATTGGTTAGGGTAGGAGAGGGTAGCTTCGACTTTTGTGCTGTGCACTGCTATTCGGCAATCTGCGCTCTTCATTGCTCTACTATACCTTGCTCCACTCTGAGGAGGCCAGCAATAGTGTTCGTGGCACGTCAGATTGTGTTACGTCACGCCAGCTTATCCTACGTTTGGTTATGTTTGAAT
>NW_016936814.1:0-3366 GCF_001483705.2 Eufriesea mexicana
TAAGTCAAATCTATCCGGAGCTAACCCACACAAACTTATCGTAACCAAACGTAACGTAACTGAACCGAGCAGACCGAGACAACTACTACTGGCCACCACGGAGTCGAGCAGAGTATAGTAGAGAAACGAAGAGCGCAAGGGTCCACTGAATGACAGTGTATAGCACAAAAGTCGAAGCTATCCTATCCTGCTCTGTCCAAACGTAGTAAAAGCAAACGCAACGTCACTTAGAGTATCCTGCCGAGACCAGTACTGCTGGCCTCCCCAGAGCCAAGCAGAGCATACTAGAGAGAAGCAGGGCGCAGAAATCAACTGGATGGCAGTGTATGGCACAAAAGTCAGGGGTATACTATCCTAACATATCATAACGTAGCATAAGCAGACGCAACGTATCCCAAGCTAACGTGACACGATCACTACTGCTCGCCTCCGCATAGTCGATCGGAGTATAGTGGAGCAATGTAGGGCGCGGAAATGCACGTAACAGCAGTGTATGACACAAAAGACAAAGAAGTCCTAACCAAACACTCCTAACCTGACACAACGATACGCAACTTAATTCAACCTAAAGTGCAGAGACCACTATTACTGCCATCCACATATGCAAGCAAAGCATACTAGAGCACAGTCGAGCGCAAGAGTATACCGCATTACAGTGTAAAGAAGAGAAGTCAAATATGTCCTAACCTAACCATACGTGACCTAACTCAACCTAACGTGCCGCGACCTGTATTGCTGGCCTCCACAGAGTCAAGCAGAGCCAGTTAGAGGAGTGTAGAGCGCACAAATCCAAAGAATCGCATTGCGTAGCACAAACGTCAAAGCTCTCCTCCCCTAACCAAACATAACCTAACCTGGCCAAACGTAACCTAACTCAAACTTTCGTACTGCGGCCACTATTGCTGGCCTTCCAGGAATCGATCGGAGTATAGTAGAGCAATGTAGAGCAGTGAAATCCACCGAATAGTGTTGTATAACGCAAAAGTAAAGGTTACAATATCCTAATCTAGCCATACGTAGCACAAACGAGCGCGTCATAATCCAAACTAACGTGCTCAGACCACCAATGCTGGCCTCCCCAGTATAAAGCGGAGCATATCGGAGCACAGCAGAGAGCAGATACCTACCGAATAGCAGTGTATAGATCAAAAGTCGGAGCTATTCTATCCTAACCCATCCCAACCAAACAAAACCAGACGTAATCTAACACGACCTAACGTGCCGCGACCAGTATTGCTGACCTCAGACGGTCAAACAGAGCATATTATAGACAGTAGAGGGCAGTAATCCATAGAATCGCAGTCTATGGGAGAAATGTCGAAGGTATCCAAACCTAACCAAAAATAACGTAACATAGCCAAACGTACTACGACTCAACCAAATGTGCCGATGTCGTTATTAGTGGCATCCCCAGTACCAAGCAGAGCATATCAGACGACAGTGCAGCACAGATGCCCTCCGAATATCAGTGTATAGCACAAAAGTCAAAGCTATCCACTCTTAATATAACCAATCGTAACATAACCAAGCGTAACCTAACTAAGCATAACGTGCAGCGACCACCATCTCTAGCCTTTCCAAAGCCAAGCAGTACTTACTAGTGCACAGTAGAGGACAGAAACTCGCAGAATTGCAGTCTACATGAAAATTCAAATATATCATAACCTGACCCAGACACACCTGACCTAACCGAACGTAACACAACACTATCCAACGCGCCGCGGCCATAATTTCTGGCCTGCCCAGAGCAAAGCGGATCATATTATGTCACAGTAGAGCACACATATCAGCCGAAAAGCAGTGTATAGCACAAGGCTGAAAGCTGTCCCGGCCTAACATAACCAAACTTGGCATAGCCAAATGTAACCTTGCTTCACGTAACCGCGCTATATCACACTTCCTGACCTCCCCAGTGTCAAAGAGAGCATATTAGAGCACAGGACAGCGCAAACATCTACCGCATAGATGTATATAGCAAAAAAGGCATGGCTGCCATCTCCTACCCCAACCTTACTTAACCTTAAAAGACGTAACGTAACTGAACCTGTCGCGCAGCCACCGCTATGGCTGGCATCCGTAGAGTCGAGTAGAATGTAGTAGAGCAATGAAGAACGCAGAAGTCGACCGAATAGCAGTGTGCAGCGCTAAAGTCACGGTTATCCTATACTAACCTAATCAAACGTAAGATAACCAAAGGTAACATATCTCCACCTAACCGAACTGCAACACTATTGCTGACGTAGTCAGAGCCTAGCAGAGAATACTTACGCCAGGTGGACTACAAATATGCACAGCGTTGCAGTGTATAGCATAAAAATCAAAGATAACTTAACCTAACCTCACATAACCTATCCGAACCAAACGTAGCCTAACTCAACGTAACGTGCCGGTAGCACCGATGCTGATACTCCCAGATCCAAGCTGAACATATTAGAGCGCAGTACAGTGCAGATATCCTGCCGAATAGCAACGTACAGCGCAAAAGTCAAAGCTAGGCCCTCCTAACCGAACTAATCGTAACGCAGTCAACGTATCCTAACACTTCCTAACGTGACCCGGCCGCTATTTCTGGCCTCCCCAGTGACACGCAGATCATACTAGAGGAGAGTAAATGGCACAAATCCATAGAATCGCAGTGTACAGAAGAAAACTCGAAGCTACCCAAACCTAACCCAAACAAATGTAACCTATCCAAACGAAGCCTAACTCAACATAACCAGCCGCGACCACTATTGCAGGACTCCCCTGGGCCAAGCAGAATAAAACAGAGCACAGTGGGGTGCAGAAGTCAATAGAATAACAGTGTATACTACGAAAGTCAAAGCCATAACTACCTAACACAGACAAACATAACATACCCAAACGTAGCCGCGCTCAACCTAACGTGCCGTGACCACTATTGCTGGCCACCCCATAGTCGAGCAGAGCATATTCGAGCAATGTGGAGCGTAGAAATCCACCGAATAGCAGTGTATAGCACAAAAGTCAAAGATAACCTGACCAAACATAACCTGGCCAAATATAACCAAACGCAACGTAACAAAACTTTACGTGCCACGACCACTGTTAATGTCCTCCCCAGAGCCGACTAGAGTACACTAGGGAACAGCAGAGCGCTGGAATCCACCGCATTTCAGTGCACGACACAAAAGTCGAATATATCCCAACCTAACTTTACCAATCGTAACATAAGAGAACGTAACCTATCTCAAACTAACGTGCAGCGACCACCATTGCGGACCATCACACAGACAATCAGAATAAACCAGATCATAGCAGAGTGCAGAAATCCCCCGTGCAAGAGTGTACATCACAAGTGTCAAAGCTATCCAATCCTACCCCAACCAAACGTAACATAACCAAACG
>NW_016936815.1:0-659 GCF_001483705.2 Eufriesea mexicana
ACCTCAATGGACACAACAATGCCTCCCACATTTTCTTGGAATCTTTTTCGCATTTCCGAAAAACAATGAGCTAATAAATTAAAGAACAATTTGTTCTAATGAATGATCGTGAAGAAACCGAATCAAAAATCGAAGTTTAGAAACGCTAAGCCACGAAAGATAACGACGTACCACGACCTGTCCCACGCGTCTACATAGGGCACAGTATTTAGAAAAAAAAACGGCGAAAATCGAAAAAAAACCACCGATTCTATTAGAGAAGGATTAGTTCTATCGAGTGAAAATAAAAAATCCGAATCCAAAATTGAAATTTCGAAGAACTAACCCACGAGAGATAACGACGAAGTACGACCTGTCACGCCCTTTCACTTTCGGCTCTGTATTTAGAAAAAAAACGGCGAAAATCGAATAGAAACCACTGATTCTATTAGAGAAGAGCCCGTTCTATCGAGTGATAATGAAAAATCAAAATGGAAAATAGAAGTTTCAAAGAACTAACCCACGAGAGATAACGACGAAGTACGACCTGTCACGCCCTTTCACTTAAATAACGTTGCACCACGACCTGTCACGCACTTGCACATTCGGCACTGTACTTAGAAAAAAAACGGCGAAAATCGAATAGAAACCACTGATTCTATTAGAGAAGAGCCCGTTCT
>NW_016936816.1:0-233 GCF_001483705.2 Eufriesea mexicana
ATATCGTGGTGAGTTAACTTCCTTGCTTAAGTAAGGAGGAAAGATGCTTTTTGAGTGCTATAGTCATCGCAATGAGATAGATTTTGGCTGGAAAATACAATTTTGTTGACATTTTCGTCTAATATCGTGGTGAGCTAACTTCCTTGCGTAAGTAAGGAGGAAACATTCTGTTGTGAGCTCTAGTCATCGCAAAGTTATAGAATCTGGAAGGGAAATTCAATTTTATTGACACT
>NW_016936817.1:0-249 GCF_001483705.2 Eufriesea mexicana
ATCTATAACCAGTTATAGCTTGTTGAACAGATCGCCTAACGATTTCAATCCAATGTCAGGTACGGCCGTCTACTTGCCAGGGAATAGGCCTATTCAAAATATATAATCTGTTATAGCTTGGTGAATAGGTCGCCCAACGCCTTCAACCAATGGCAAATACAGCCATCTACATGCCAGGGAATAGGACTAATCAAAATCTATAACCTGTTATAGCTTGGTGAATAGATCGCCCAACGCCTTCAATCCAAT
>NW_016936818.1:0-432 GCF_001483705.2 Eufriesea mexicana
ACCACGCTATAACAGAATATAGACTTTGAACAGATATATTCCCTGGCAAGCATCTGTCTGTACATGCCATAGGATTGCAGGCGATAGGCGATCTAATCACCTAGCCATGGCAGCTTATAGGTTTTGAATTGACTTATTCTCTGGCACGTAGATGGCTGTACTTGCCATTGGATTGAATGGGTTATGTCATCTATTCGCCATGCTACAGCAGGTTATAGATTTTGAATAGACCTATTCTCTTGCAAGTCGACGGCTGTACTTGCCATCGGATTGAAAGCATTAGGCGGACTATTCACCAAGCTACAACAGGTTATAGATTTTGAATGGCCAATTTTCTGGCAAGTAGATGGCTGTACTTGCCATTGGATTGAAGGCGTTAGGCGATCTATTAACCAAGATATAACAGATTATAGATTTTGAATAGACCTATTC
>NW_016936819.1:0-561 GCF_001483705.2 Eufriesea mexicana
GCGAAGCCAGCAATGGAGGTCTCGGCACGTTAGGCTGAGTGCAGTTACGTTTCGTTTGGTTAGGCTGTGCTACGTTCGTCCAATACAGCATTGACTTTCCCGCCGCAAACTGTTATTCGCCGTATTTCTGCGCTCCACCGTGCTCTACTACATTCTGCTTCGCCCTGGGAGGGCAGCAATATGGGTCACGGAACGTTAGGCCGTGTTATTCTGTGCTTGGTTACGATACGTTTGGTTAGTTTAGGATTGGACAGCTACGAGTTTTGTACTACGCACTGCTGTTCCTTGGATTTCTGCGCTCTACTGTGCTCTAGTATTTCCTACTTGGCACTTGGGAGCCCAGAAATAGTTGTCTCAGCACGATAGGTTGAGGTACGTTACGTTCGGTTAGGTTATGTTGTGTTATGTTCGGCCAGGGTAGCTTTAACTTTCATACTGCACACATATACTCTTATTCGGCGCATTTCTGCGCTCTACTGTGCTTTAATATTTTCTACATGTCTCTGGGCAGGACAGCAATTGCGGTCTCGGCAAGTTAGGTAGAGTTAGGCTGCGTTTGGT
>NW_016936820.1:0-228 GCF_001483705.2 Eufriesea mexicana
TTGAGCACAGTAGATGGCAGAAATCCACCGGATAGCAGTGTATGACATAAAAGTCTAAGCTACGCTTTCATAACGTAGCTAACGTGTCATAAGCAAACGCACTCTATCACAACATATCGCCCTCAGGCCACTACTGCTGGCCTCTCTAGAGCCAAGCAGAATATACTTCAGTACAGTAGGGCGCAGAAATCCACCGCAATGGAGTGCAAAGCAAAAAAGTGGAAGGTA
>NW_016936820.1:6014-13658 GCF_001483705.2 Eufriesea mexicana
CCCCCCCCCCCCCCAGAGCCCGGCAGGACATACTAGAGCACAGTGGACCGCAGAAATGCACCGAAAAGCAGTGTGCATCACAAATGCTAAAGCAGCCCTAACCAAACATAGCCTAACCCGACCTAACCGAACGTAACATAACTCAACATGACGTGACGGGATCTCTATCGCTGGCCTTCCCAAAGCCAATCTGAAAATATTAGAGCACCGCAGGGCGCTGGAATCCACCTAATAGCGGACTATAGCACAAAAGTCGAAGCTATCCTCTGATAACCAATCCAATCTTAACGTAACTGATCCTAACCTGCCGCGACCACTATTGCTGGCCTCTCCAGATCCAAGAAGAATACATTAGTGGCGGGTAGAACGCATAAATCCATGGAATCGCAGTGTATATCAGAAAAGTCAAGACTACACAAGCCTAACCCAAACAAATACAACAGAACCAATCGAAGCCTAACTCAACCAAACGTGCCGAGACAGCTTTTTCCGCAATCCCAGTGTCAAGCAGAACATACTAGAAAGCAGTAGGGCCCAGAAGTTCGCCGAATAGCAGTGCAAAGCACAAAGGTTGGAGCTACCCTAACCTAACTTAGCTTAACCCTGCCGAACCGCACGCTACCTGACCCAATATAACGCGGCGAGACCGCTATTGCTGCCGTCACAGAGCCAAACACCGCACACCAGAGCATAGTGGAGCGCAGAAATCTACCGAGCAGCGGTTTAAAGGACAGAAGTTAAAGCTACCCGTACCAAACTTGTTCTAACCCCACAAAACAGAACGCAACCTGGTACAACATAACGGGCCGCGAAGAGTATTGTTGGACTTCCCAGGGCCAAGCTGAAAACATAGGAGCACTGTAGTGCGCAGAAATCCACCTAATAGCAGACTATAGCTGCAATGTGAAAGCTGCATTCTCCTAATTTGACCAATCGTAGTATAACCAAACGTAGCATAACACAACCTAACGAGCCGGGACTTGCACTGCTGGCCTCCCCAGAGCCAGGCGGAACGAGTTACTGGGGACTAGAGTGCAGAAGTCCATAGAATCGTACTGTATATCATTAAAGTCAAAGCTACAAATGCCCAACCCAAATAGACGCAACACCAACAAATGGAGCCTAACTAAACCTAAACTGCCGAGACCGCTATTGCTGCCCTACCAGAGCCCAGCAGAACATACTAGAGCACAGTAGAGTGCAGATGTACTCCAAATAGGAGTGTACAGCACAAAAGTTATAACTGTCCTGACCAAGCTTAGACTGACCCAACCTAACCAAACGAAATCTGACTCAACGTAACGTGCAGAGGAAACTATTGCTGACCTTCCCAGAGTCAAGCTGAAGGCATTAGAGCACTGCATGGCGCAGAAATCCACGGAATAGCAGTATAGAGCTCAAGAGTTATGGCTATCCTAACCAAACATAGCCTAATCCAAACTAAAGGAACGTAAAGTGCCTCAACATAAAGTGCCGAGACCACTATTGCTGGCATTCCATCAGCCAAGCTCAAAATATTATAGCAGAGTAGAACGCAGGAATCCACCTAACAGCGTACTATACCATTGTAGTCAAAGCTACCCTCTCCTAAAATAGCCAAAGATAACATAAACAAACGTAGACTATCTAAACCTAACCTGCAGCGACCGCTACTGCTGTCCTCCCCAGAGCCAAGCAGAACACATTAGCGGAGAGTAGAACACAGAAACCCAGAGAGTCGCAGCGTACATCAGATGGTCGAAGCTACACAAACCTAACCCAAATCAACAGAACATAACCAAACTTAACCTAACTCAATCTAACGTGCCCACACCGCCTTTCCTGCCCTCCCCAGAGCAAAGCAGGATATACTAGAGCACAGTAGACCGCAGGAGTCCACCGAATAACAGTTTGGAGGACAAAAGTTAAGGCTATCCTAACAAAACTTAGCCCAACCCAAACTAACCTAACGTAACATGACTCAAAATTTCTTGCCGAGACCGCTGTCGCTGGCTTTCCCAGAGACAAGCTGAAAATATTGAAGCACTGCAGGGCGCAGAAATCCACCTAATAGAAGACTACAGCGCTAAAGTCAAAACTATCCTCTCTTAACCTAACCAACCGCAGAAGAGCCAAACGTAATTTAACTCAAGATAACGTGCCGCTACCACTATTGCTGGCCTCCCCAGAACCATGTAGATCGTATTAGTGGAGCGCAGAACGCAGGAATCCATGTAATCGCAGTGTTTATCAGAAAAATCAAAGCTCCGCTAACCTAACCCAGACCAACAAAACATAGCCGAACACGGACTAACTCAACCTAACCTGCCGAGAGAGCTATTGCTGTCCACCCAAGAGCCAAGCAGGGCATACTACTGCACAGTGGAGCTCAGAAATTCACCGAAAAGCAGTTTCCTGCTCAAAAGTTAAAGCTATCCTAACGAAACGTAGTCTAACCAAACCTAACCGAAAGTAACCTGAATCAAAATAACGTGCTGAGGTAACTATTGCTGGCATTACCAGAGCCAAGCTGAAAATGCTAGCGCTGTGCAGGGCGCTGAAATCCACATAATAGCAGTCAATAGCACTGAAGCCAGAGCTACCCTTCCCTAGCCCAACCAATCGCAACGTAACCCAACGGAACCAAACTGATCATAAAGTGCCGCATTCGCAATTGCTGGGCTCCCCAGAGCCAAGCAAAGCACACTAGTGGAGAGTGGTACTCAGAAATCCAAAGAATCGCTGTGTATATTAGTAAAGTCAAAGCTGCCTAACCCTAACTAAAGGCAACAGAACATAGCCAAAAATAACATAATTCAACCTATCTTGTCGAAACAGATATTGCTGCCCACCAACAAGAGAAAAACGGGGCACACTAGAGCACAGTAGAGCGCAGTTGGCCACCGAATAGTAGTGTACATCACAAACGTTAAAGCTATACTGACCAACTTCGTCTATCCAGTCCTAACCTAACGTAGCCTGACACAACACGGCGCGCCGGGACCATTATTGCTGACCCGCCCGGAGACAGGATGAAAATATTACAGCACTTTAGGGCGCAAGGATCCACCTAATATCAGGCTACGGCGCTAAAGTAAAAGCTATACTCCCCTAACCTAACCAAACGTAACATAACCTAGCGTTACCTGGCACAACCTGTCGTGCCGCTAGAACTATAGCCGGCCGCCCCAGAGCCAACCAGAACATACTAGAGCACAGTAGATCGCAGAAATCCTACGAATATCAGTGTACATCACAAAAGATGAAGCTATCCTAACCAAACTTAGCCTAACCGAACCAAACCGAACGTAACATGACAAAATATAACATGCCAAAAATTCCATTGCTGGACATCCCAGAGCCAATCTGAAAATATTAGAGCGCTGTAGGGCGCAGAAGTCCACCCAATGACAGACTATAGGTCTAAGGCCAAAAACTATTCTCTGCTAACCGAAGCAATCGTAATACAACCAAACGTAAGCTAATTCAACCTAACGTGCGGCGGCCACTATTGCTGGCTTCCCCACAGCCGAGCAGAACACATTACTCTAGAGTAGAAGGCAGAAAACCATATAATCGCAGAGCACATCAGAAAAGTCAAAGCCACCCAAACCTAACCCAAGCAAACAAAGCATAACCAAACATAGCCTAACTCAACCTAACATGCCGTGATCGCTATTGTTGCCCTCCCAAGAGCCACGCAGGACACATTAGAGCACAATAGAGCGCAGATATCCACCGAATATCAGTATAAAGCACAAAAGTTGAAGCTGACCTAACCAAACCTAGCCTAACCTAACCAAACCGAACGTAACCTGACACAACATAACGTGCCGAGACCACTATTTCTGGCCTCCCCAGAGCCAAGCAGAACACATTATTGGACAGTAAGGCGCAGAAATCCGTAGAATCGCAGTGTACATCAGAAAAGTCAAAGCTACCCAAACCAATCCCAAACCAGCAGAATATGACCAATCATAGAGTAACACAACCTGATGTGACGTGACCGCTGTTGCTGCCATCCCCTGAGCCGAGCTGGACATACTAGAGCGCAGTGGAGCGGAGGAATCCACCGAAGAGCAGCTTCCAGCACAAAGGATAAAGGTACCCTCTCCAAACGTAGCCAGACCCAACTTAAACGAACTTAGCCTGACACAACATAGAGTGCCGAGACAACCATTACTGGCATTCCCAGAGCCAAGCGAAATATATTAAGGTGCTGTTGTGAGCAGGAATCTGCCCAATAGCAGTCTATAACTCTGAAGTCAAAGGTAACCTCTCCTAACCTAACCGTTCCTAACATAACCAAACGTATCCTAACTAAACCTTACATGCCGCGGCCACTACTTCTGGCGTCCCCAGAGTCAAGCAGTATACGCTAGTGGAGAGTAGAACGCAGATATCCATAGAATCGCAGTGTATTTCAGAAAAGTCGATGCTACACAAACCTAACCCAAACCTACAGGACATATGCAAACGCAGGACAACTCAACCAAACGTGCCGAGACCGCTGTTGCTGCCTTCCCCAGTGTCAAGAGGTCATATTAGAGGAGAGGAGAGCTTAGAAATCCGTAGAATCACAGATAGGTAGGAGAAGTCAAAGCTACTCAAACCTATTCGAAACGAACAGAGCAAAGCCAAACGTAGCATAACTCACACTAACGTACCGAGAACGCTATTGCTGCCCTCCCCAGAGCCAAGCAAGGCATACTAGAGCGCAGCAGAGCGAAGAAATCCACCGAACAGCAGTGTTCAGCACAAAGGTTAAGGCTGTCCTCTCCAAACATAGCCAGACTCTACCTAAACGAACGTAACATGACAAAACGAAAGGGGCCGAGACCACTATTGCTGGCCTCCTCAAAGCCAAGCAGAGCGTATTAGAGCAATATTGAGCGCAGAAATACACCGAGTAGCAGTGTATAGCGCAAAAGTCGAAGCTATTTTCTCATAACGAGACAAAATCTAATATAACCAAGCATAACATAATACAACTTAACGTGTCGAGACCACTGTTGCTGGCATCCGCAGAGCCACGCACAATATACTAGAGCACAGTAGAGCGCAGAAATCCTCGGCACTGCAGTGTATAGCACAAGAGTCAAATAAGTCCAAGCCTGCCTGACATATCCTAAGGTACCAAAGGTAGCCTAACCAAACGTAACGTGCCGAGATCACTACTTCTGGCTTCCCCAGTGCCAAGCAGAACATACTGGTGTACAGTAGAGCGCAAGAATCCGTGGACTTGCAGTGTATAGCACATAAGTCAAATCTACCCTATCCTGATCTAAAAAATCGTAACATATACAAACGTAACATTATTCAACCTAACGCGGCGCGACCACAACTCCTGGCCTCTCCGGAGCCAAGCAGCTCATATTAGAGCAATGTAGGTCGCAGAAATCCACCGAAAACAGTGAACAGCACAAATGTCAGAGCTAAAAAGCTAATTCAACCTAACGTGCGGCGGCCACTATTGCTGGCTTCCCCACAGCCGAGCAGAACACATTACTCTAGAGTAGAAGGCAGAAAACCATATAATCGCAGAGCACATCAGAAAAGTCAAAGCCACCCAAACCTAACCCAAGCAAACAAAGCATAACCAAACATAGCCTAACTCAACCTAACATGCCGTGATCGCTATTGTTGCCCTCCCAAGAGCCACGCAGGACACATTAGAGCACAATAGAGCGCAGATATCCACCGAATATCAGTATAAAGCAGAAAAGTTGAAGCTGACCTAACCAAACCTAGCCTAACCTAACCAAACCGAACGTAACCTGACACAACATAACGTGCCGAGACCACTATTTCTGGCCTCCCCAGAGCCAAGCAGAACACATTATTGGACAGTAAGGCGCAGAAATCCGTAGAATCGCAGTGTACATCAGAAAAGTCAAAGCTACCCAAACCAATCCCAAACCAGCAGAATATGACCAATCATAGAGTAACACAACCTGATGTGACGTGACCGCTGTTGCTGCCATCCCCTGAGCCGAGCTGGACATACTAGAGCGCAGTGGAGCGGAGGAATCCACCGAAGAGCAGCTTCCAGCACAAAGGATAAAGGTACCCTCTCCAAACGTAGCCAGACCCAACTTAAACGAACTTAGCCTGACACAACATAGAGTGCCGAGACAACCATTACTGGCATTCCCAGAGCCAAGCGAAATATATTAAGGTGCTGTTGTGAGCAGGAATCTGCCCAATAGCAGTCTATAACTCTGAAGTCAAAGGTAACCTCTCCTAACCTAACCGTTCCTAACATAACCAAACGTATCCTAACTAAACCTTACATGCCGCGGCCACTACTTCTGGCGTCCCCAGAGTCAAGCAGTATACGCTAGTGGAGAGTAGAACGCAGATATCCATAGAATCGCAGTGTATTTCAGAAAAGTCGATGCTACACAAACCTAACCCAAACCTACAGGACATATGCAAACGCAGGACAACTCAACCAAACGTGCCGAGACCGCTGTTGCTGCCTTCCCCAGTGTCAAGAGGTCATATTAGAGGAGAGGAGAGCTTAGAAATCCGTAGAATCACAGATAGGTAGGAGAAGTCAAAGCTACTCAAACCTATTCGAAACGAACAGAGCAAAGCCAAACGTAGCATAACTCACACTAACGTACCGAGAACGCTATTGCTGCCCTCCCCAGAGCCAAGCAAGGCATACTAGAGCGCAGCAGAGCGAAGAAATCCACCGAACAGCAGTGTTCAGCACAAAGGTTAAGGCTGTCCTCTCCAAACATAGCCAGACTCTACCTAAACGAACGTAACATGACAAAACGAAAGGGGCCGAGACCACTATTGCTGGCCTCCTCAAAGCCAAGCAGAGCGTATTAGAGCAATATTGAGCGCAGAAATACACCGAGTAGCAGTGTATAGCGCAAAAGTCGAAGCTATTTTCTCATAACGAGACAAAATCTAATATAACCAAGCATAACATAATACAACTTAACGTGTCGAGACCACTGTTGCTGGCATCCGCAGAGCCACGCACAATATACTAGAGCACAGTAGAGCGCAGAAATCCTCGGCACTGCAGTGTATAGCACAAGAGTCAAATAAGTCCAAGCCTGCCTGACATATCCTAAGGTACCAAAGGTAGCCTAACCAAACGTAACGTGCCGAGATCACTACTTCTGGCTTCCCCAGTGCCAAGCAGAACATACTGGTGTACAGTAGAGCGCAAGAATCCGTGGACTTGCAGTGTATAGCACATAAGTCAAATCTACCCTATCCTGATCTAAAAAATCGTAACATATACAAACGTAACATTATTCAACCTAACGCGGCGCGACCACAACTCCTGGCCTCTCCGGAGCCAAGCAGCTCATATTAGAGCAATGTAGGTCGCAGAAATCCACCGAAAACAGTGAACAGCACAAATGTCAGAGCTACGCTGTCCTAGCCTAACCAAACGTAACGTAGCAAACGTATCCTAATTCAACCTATCGTGGAGCGAACACAGTTGCTGGCCTTCCCAGAGCCAAGCGGAACATATGAGAGCACAGTAGAACGCAGAAGTCAACCGAATAGCAGAGTATAGCACAACAGTCAAAGCTACCTTACCCTAACATAATCAATCGTTATATAACCAAACGTAACATAACTCCACTCAACGTACCACGCCCACTGTTGCTGGCCTCACGGAGCCGAGCAGAA
>NW_016936820.1:15825-18951 GCF_001483705.2 Eufriesea mexicana
CGCAGCTGTTGGCAGAATTCCAACAAACAGTTTTGAATGGTACAATAGACTGAGTTATTCTATCTAAGCATGATCAAAATTGTCATATGCAAACGTTGCATAACTAAGCCTAAAGCGACCGAACCACTATTGCTGGCCTCACCAGAGCCAAGCAGATAATAATGGACCGCAGTAGAGCGCAGGAATCGGATGATAGCAACTTAGGACACAGATGTCTAAGCTATCCTATCCCAACCTCAACAAGCTGAACATAGCCAAACATGGCATAGCTCAAGCTAACGTGCCGGGACCACTATTACTGGCCCCGGCGGAGTCGAGATGATGATATTAGAGGACAGTACAGAGCAGAACTCCATCGAATCGACTGTCTATAGCACACATGTCATAGTTTCCCGTACTTGACCCATGCTGACATAACCTAACCGAACGTAGCTTGCCCAACATTACGTGCCGCGGCCACTATTCCTAGCCTCCCCAGTGCCAAGCAGAATATAGTATAGCACAGCCGACCGCAGAAATCCACTGAACAACAGTGTATATCATGAAAGTCACGCCTACCCTTACCGAACCTAACCTAACCCGACATAACGAAACGTGACCCAACCCAACCTATCGTGCCGAGAAGAATATTGCCGGCATTCTCAGGACTAAGCGGCGTATTGTAGAGCAGAGCAGGGCGCAGATAACCTCCGAATTGGAGTGTATGGCAAGAAAGCCAAAGATAATCTAATCGAGCTTAGCCTAACCTAACACAACCGAACGTATCCTGACTCAACGCAACGTGCCGCGACAGCTATTGCTCGCGACCCCATAGTCGAGCACAGCTTAGTGGAGTAATGTACAGCGAGGTAATCCACCGAATGGCAGCGTATAGCACAAAAGTCGAGGATCTCCTAACCAAGTCTGGCAAAACCTATCCTAACCAAACGTAGAATAACATAGCGTAACGTGCCGCGACCGCTATTGGTGGCCTTCGGTGAGCCAAGCAGAGCATGTTAGAGAACATTAGATCGCAGAAACCCACCGCATAGCTGTGTATAGCACAGAGGTCAAAGATATCCTAACCTAACCTGACCTAACGTAACATATACGAAAGTAGTGTAACCCAACGTGTCGTGACGGTTCCAATGTTGCTGGCCAGCGCAGAGCCAATCAGAACATATTAGAGCACTATAGAAGGCAGATATCCACCGAAAAGCAGTGTACAACACAAAAGCCAATGTAGCCTCTCCTAACGTAGCCAAACGTAGCACAGCCAAACGAAGCCTAGCCCATCCTAATGCGGCGAGACCGCTACTGCTGGCTTGTGCAAAAACAAGCAGAATGTACTAGGGTACAGCGGGGCGCAGAAATCCACAGCATTCCAGCGAATAGCACAAAAGTCGAAGATACCCTAACATAACCTGACCAAGCCTGACCAAACCAAATGTAGCGTAATCCAACAGAGCGTGCGGCGACCACTGCTGCTGTCTTCCCCGGAGCCAAGCAGATCATATTCTAGCAGATTAGAGCCCCGGAACTCACCGAATAGCGGTGTATAGCGTAGAAAACAAAGCAGTCTGTCATTACCTAGCTAAACATAACAAAACCAAACGCAACCTAACTCAGCCTAACATGGCGAGACCACTATTTCTGGCCTCCATAAAGACAAGCAGAATGTAATAGAGCACAGTAGTGCGCAGAAACCTAACTCATTGCAGTGAATAGCACAAAAGTCGAAGGTGTACTCTTCTAACCTGACCTAACCTAACACGACCAGACGTAACTTATCTCAACCTAACGTGCCGAGACCACCATTGCGGGCATTCCCAGAGCCAACCAGATAGTATTGGAACACAGTAGAGCGCTGTAGTCCGCAGACAACAGTGTATAGCGCAATAGTCAAAGCTACCCTGTCCTAATTTATCCAACCTTAACATAACCAGAAGTAACATAACCCAACCTAACGTACCCCGACCAATATTGCTGGCCTCCGCAGAGTCGAGCAGAACCTACTAGAGGACATTAGGTCGCAGAAGCACATAGAATCGCAGTGTACACCACAAAAGTCACATCCACCGAGACTTAACCCATGCTAACGTAACCTAACTAAACGTAACCTAACACAACCAAACGTGCCACGGCCACCATTGCTCGCCTCCCCAGAGTCAAGCAGAGTATAATAGAGCAATGTACAGCGCAGAAATCCTCCGAATAACAGTTTACAGCACAAAAGTCAAAGGAACCGTAACCGAGCCTTCCAAACATAACCTAACGATACGTAGCCTTACTCGATATAACGTGCCGAGACCACTATTGCTAGTCACACCAGAACCAAGCAGAGCATGTTATAGCGCATAAGACCGCGGAAATCCAACGAATCGCGGTGTTTAGCGCAAACGGCAAAGTACTCTATCCTAACCTAGCCAAACGTAACATAACCAAACGTAACCTAACTCAACCTAACATGATGAGACCACAATTTCTGGCATCCATAAAGAAAAGGAGAACTCACTGGAACACATTGTAGCGCACAAAACCACCGCATTGCAGAGAATAGCAAAATATTCCAAAATGCCCTAACCAAACCTGACCTAACCAAACCTGGCCAAACGTAACCTAACTCAACCTAACGTGCCGAGACCACTATCGCTGGCATCCCCAGAGCAGTGCAGAAAATATTAAAACACAGTTGAACGCAGAAACCCGCGGATAGCAAATAGTCGCACAAAAGTCTAAATTATCATATCCTAAGATCAAACGTAACATAACCGAACATAGCATAGCTCAAACTAACGTGCCGAGAGCACTGTTTCTGGCCACGACAGAGCCAAGCAGAATATACTAGAGCATACTGGAACGATGATGTCCTCCCAATAGCAGTGTACAGCACAAAGTCGAAGCTATCCTGTCCTAATGTATCCAACCTTAACAAAACCAGACGTAATATATTTCAACTTAACGTACCATGGCCGCAATTACTGGCCTCCCCAGAGTCGAGCAGAACCCACTTGAGGACAATAGGTCGCATAGGTACATAGAATCGCAGTGTATAGCACAAAACTCATGACTATCCATACCTAATCCATGCTAACATAACCTAACCACACGTAGCATACCGCAACGTAACGTGCCGCGGCCACTATT
>NW_016936820.1:21814-22651 GCF_001483705.2 Eufriesea mexicana
GTTAGGTTGGGACAGGTTGGGTTAGGATATTTTCGACTTTTGCGCTTTCACTTCAGTGCGGTGGATTTCTGCGCACTATTGTGCTCCTGTACAATCCGCTTGCCTCTGTGGAGGCCAGCAATAGTGGTCTCGTAATGATAGGTTAACCTTAAACGTCAAGTTACGTTTGTACATGTTAGGTGTGGCTAGGATAGGAGAGGCTACCTCGGCGCTGGCGCTTTACACTGCTATAAAGTGTATATCTGTGATATACTGTGCTCTAGCGCATTCTGCATGGCTCAGGGGATGCCGGAAGCAGTTGTCGCGGCACATTATGTTGAGCTCGGCTACGTTCGGTTAGGTTGTGTTCGGTCAGGTTGGGTTAGTGTTCCTTCGACTTTTGTGCTTTACACTGATACTCGATGGATTCTTGCGCTGTACATTGCTCTACTATTCTCTTCTCGACTCTGGGGAGGCGAAAAACTGCGATCGTGACACGTCAGATTGAATTAGATTACATCTGGCAACGTTAGGCTTGGGTTAAGCTCGGCCAGGTTAGCTTAGACTTTCTAGTTGTTCACTGCTATTCGGAGGATTCCTGCGCTCTACTGCGCTCTCCGATATTCTGCTTAGACATGGCAATGTCAGCAATATCTTTCTCGCACGTTAGTTTTAGTTACATTACGTTTGGTTAGCTTAGGTTAGGTTAATTTCGTAAGGATGGCTCTGACATTCGTGCTATACACTGTGGCACGGTGGACCGCAGCGTTCAGCTGTGCTCTACTATGTCCTGCTCGGCCCAGGGGAGGACACCGACAGTGGTCGCTGCACGTTGTGCTGAGGTAGGCTATGTTGGTT
>NW_016936820.1:23842-38303 GCF_001483705.2 Eufriesea mexicana
CACTGCTATTCGGAGGATTCCTGCGCTCTACTGCGCTCTCCGATATTCTGCTTAGACCTGGCAATGTCAGCAATATCTTTCTCGCACGTTAGTTTAAGTTACATTACGTTTGGTTAGCTTAGGTTAGGTTAATTTCGTAAGGATGGCTCTGACATTCGTGCTATACACTGTGGCACGGTGGACCGCAGCGTTCAGCTGTGCTCTACTATGTCCTGCTCGGCCCAGGGGAGGACACCGACAGTGGTCGCTGCTCGTTGTGCTGAGGTAGGCTATGTTGGTTAGGCTACGCTGGCTTGGGTTCGGTTTGGATTGACAAAACTTTTGTGCCGTACCCTGCGATTCTACATATTTCTGCGCTCTCCTTTCCTCTATTAAGCTCCGCTCAACTCTGGGGAGGCCATCAATAGTGGTCGTGGTACGCTAGGTTGAATTTTGTTTCGTCTGGTTATGTCAAGATTGGATAAACTAGGATAGGATAGGTTTGACTTTTGTGCTGTAAACTGCTATTCTGTGGACACCTGTGATCTACTGTGCTCTATTACATTCTGCTTTGCTCTGGCGAGGACAAGCGCAATGGTCGCGGCACATCATGTTAATTTACGCGACATTTGGTTTGGTTAAGTTAGTTCAGGTTAGGTTAGCATATCTGTGGCCTTTGCGCTATTCACTGTAATGCGGTGGATTTCTGCGCTCTACTGTGCACTAATAAACTCCGCTTGTCTCCGCGGAGACCAGGAATTGTGGTCTCGTCTAGTTAGCTTGAGTTATATTTCGTTTCGATAGGATACGTTTGGCTTGGTTAGGATAGGCTGCTTTGACTTTTGCCATATTCACTGTTATTCTGTTGGTTTCTACGCTCTGTTGTGTATAAATACGCTCTGATTGTTTCTGGAGAGGCAAGCAATATCGGATTCCTCGTGTTATGTAGGCCTACACTACGTTCGGATAGGGTATGTTAGTACAAGTTAGGTCAGGGTGTGTTTGACTTCTGCAATATACACTGCAATGCGGTGGATTTCTGCGCTCTGCCATGCTCTGGTATATTGTGCGTGGCCCTGTGGATGCCAGCAATGGTAGTCTCGGCGCGATAAGTTGGGCTAGGTTACTTTTGGTTAGGTAAAGGTATGTCACGCTCCGTTATGTACAGCTAGATTTTCGTGCTATACACTGATATTCGTAGGATTTCTGCGCTCTACTGAGACATTCTTCATTCTGCTTAACCGTGGGAAAGCCAGCAATTTTGGTCTCGGCACGACAGGTTGAGTTATGTTACGTAAGCCTAGATTACGTTGGGACAGGTTAGGTTAGATTGTTTTCGACTTTTGCGCGATTCACTGCATGGCGGTGAGTTTCTGCTCTCTACTGGGCTCTAGTACATTCTGCTTATCTCTGTGGAGGCCAGCAATTGTGGTCTTGTCAAGATAGCTTGAGCTATGTTGCTTATCGATCAGTTATGTTTGGCTTGGTTAGGAAAGGATAGTGTAATCTTTTGTGCTATAAACTGGTATCCGCGGATTTCTGCGCTCTCATGTGTTCTAATATTTTCAGCTGGGATCTGGGGTGCGCAGCAATAGTGGTCTCGGCACGTTATGTTGAGACGTGGTATGATTGGATAGGTTGGATTGGGTGAGGTAAGGTTTGGGTATCTTCGACATTTTCGCTACGCACTGAAATGAGGTGGATTCCTTTTGCCCTGCTGTGCTCTAGCATATTCTGCTTGGCTCTCGGGAGACCAGCAACAGTGGTTCGGCAAGTTCGGTTGAGCTAGGTTGCGTTCGCTTAGATTAGATTGGGACAGGTTTGGTTAGTATATAATCGACTCCTGTGCTGTTCACTGCAATGCGGTGGTATTCCGCGCACTACTCTGCTCTAGTACACTCTGCCTGTCTCAGTGGAGGCCAGCAAAATTGTTCTCGTAAAGTTAGTTTCAGTTAAATTGCGGCTGGGTATTTTACGTTTGGATAGCTTAGGATATGCTGCCTTGACTTTTGCCCTTTACACTGCTACGCGTGGATTTCTGCGCTCGACAGTGTTCTAATGTCTTCTGCTTGGCCCTGGGCGTACAGCAGCAGTGCTCTCGGTGGGTTAGGTTGGTTTGGGTTACCTTTGCTTATGGCACGTTGGGCAATGTTAGGACAAAGTAGCTTAGATTTTTGTGCCGTAGACTGATATTCGGTGCATTTCCGCCCTCTACTGTGCTCTAATATGTTCTGCTTGGCCCTGGTGTGGCCAGCAGCAATGTCCGGAGCACGTCATTTTGAATTATGCTACGTACGATTAGGTTAGGATATTCTTGACTTCTGCGTTATAAGCTGTTCTGTCATCGAGCCCTGCCCTCTACATTGCTCTACTGTACTGTGCTAGACTCTGTGAAGTCGAACAATGGCGGTCGCGGCACGTTAGGATGTGTTACGTCACGTTCGCGTAGGCTCGGTTAGGCCAAGTTTGGTTGGGATAGCTCCGACTTTCGTTGTATAGACTGTTACTCAGTAGATTATTGTGATCTACTGTGTTCTACTGTACTCTGCTTGGCTATGGAGAGTCCAGAAGCAGTGTTCGTGGCACGTTATGTTCAGTTATGCTACGTTTGGCTAGTATTAGTTGGGTCAGGCTACGCTAGTGTATCTACGGCTCTTGCGCCATTCACAGAAATACGTTGGATTCCTGCGATCTACTGTGTTCCGGTACACTCTGCTTGTCCCTGTGGAGGCCAGTCATAGCGTTCTCGTCATGTTAGGCTGAGCTATGGTACGTGTGGATGTGTTACGTTTGGTTAGGTTAGGATAGGACAGTTTAGGCTTTTGTGCTATATTGTGCTAACCGCGGATAACTGCGCTCTACTGTGTTCCAATATTCTCTGCTTGGCTGTGGAGAGGAAAGTAATAGTGCTCTCGGCATGTTAGGTTGTGTTACGCTATGTTTGGTTTGGTTAGGTTATGCCAAGCTCAGTCTGGTTATATTTGCCTTTTGTGCTGTTCACTGTTATTCGCAGGATTCCTGCGCTCGACTGTGCTCTACTATACTCTGCTTGGTCTTGTGGAGACCAGCCATAGTGGTTGAGGCACGTTACGTTAGGTCAGGCCATGTTTGATTATATTATGTGAGGATCAGTTTTGTCAGGATACCTTTGACTTTCGTGCTGTACATTGCTGTCAGGTAGATTCCTGTGATCCACCCGGTTCTATTACGTTACGCTTGGGTCTGGGGAGGCCTGGAGTCGTAGTCGGGGCACATTGCGCTCAGCTGTGCTACGTTTTTTTGGTTAGTTTACGACTGGTAGGTTGGGGTATCTACAACATTTTGCTACACACTGTTATGCGGTGGTTTTCAGTGGTCGACTGTGCAACACCATACTCTGCTGGGCTCTGGGGATGCTAGGAGCTGTGGTCGTGGCACGTTGCGGTGAGATATGCTACGCTTGGTTGTGTTAGGTTAGGTCAGGTTAGGCAAGGATATATTCGACTTTGGTGCTATTCACTGCAATGCGGTGGATTTCTGCGCACTTATGTGCTCCAGTACATTCTGCCTGTCTTTGTGGCGGACAGCAATTGTGGTCTCATCAAGTTAGGTTGGGTAGGGTTACGTTCGGGAGTGTTACGTTTGGCTTGGTAAGGATGGGATACTTCGACATTTGTGCCATACACTGCTATTCCGCGATCATCTGCCCTTTATTGTGCCCTAATATGTCCTGCTTGGCACCAGCGTGTCCAGTGATAGTGGTCTTTGCACGATAGTTTGCGTAGTGTTACGTTCCGTTTGATTAGGTTAGGAAGACTCAGCTCGGATTTCTTTGACTTTTGTGCTATAGACTGCTATTCGGTACATTTCTGCGCCTTGCATTGCCCTACTAAACTCATCTCGACTCTGGAGAGACGAGCAATAGTGGTCGCGGCACGTCTGGTTGTGTTATGTTACGTTTGGTTGGGATAGGCTAGGCTAAGTTTGGACAGGATACCTATGACTTTCGTGCTTTACTCTGTTATTCGGTATATTTCTGTGATCTACTGTGATCTACTACATTCTGCTTGCCTCTGTGGAGGCGGCAGCAGTAGTCTCGTCTGGTTATCTTGATCTAGGCTGCGTTTGGGTATGTCAGGTTTGGCTGTGTTAGCATACGCAACACCAACTTTCGCGCCTTACACTGCTTTTCGGAGGATTTCTGTGATCCACTGGTCTCTACTACATTCTGCTTTGCTCTGTGGAGGTCGAGAGCAGTGGTCGCGGTACGTCTTGTTTGTTTATGCTGCGTTTCGTTAGGTCAGATTATGTCAGGTTATGTTAGGGTATCTTTGCCTTCTTTGCTGTTTGCTGCAATGCGATGGATTTATGCACCCTAGAGTGCTCTAATATTTTCAGCTTGGTTCTGGCAATGCCGGCGGTAGTGGCCTTGGCAAGTTGCATTGTGTCAGGTTACGTTCGGTTAGGTTACGTCAGGCTATGTTTGGTCATGATATCTTTAACTGCTGTGATGTACACTGCCATACTATAGATTTCTGCGCTCCATTGTGTTCTAGCATGTACAGTTTGCCTCTGGGGACGGCAACAATAGCTGTTTCGCCACGTTAGGTTGAGTTATGTTCAGTTGGGTTATGGTGCGGACGGTTAGGTTAGATGAGGGTACCTTTGACTTCGGCGCAATAGTCCGCTACTAGGTGGTTTTCAGCCTCCTACAGTGCTTCAATATTTTCAGCTTGGCTCCGGGAAGGTCTGCAACAGTGGTCCCGGCACGTTATGTTGAGACAAGATACGTTCGGTTAGGTTTGCTTAGGCAATGTTTGGTCAGGGAAGCTTTAACTTTTGCGCTGACCGCTGCTATTCGGTGGATTTCTGCGCTCTACGGTGCGCCAGTATGTCCTGCTTCACTCTGGGAAGTGCAGTAATGGCGGTTCTGTCACGTTAGGTTGAGATAGGCTATGTTTGGCTATGTTCTGTTGGTTTGGCTTAGGCTTGGGTAGCTTCGACTTTTCTTATATACACTGCGATTATATGCTTTTCTGCGTTCTGCTCTCTACTAACACGTTCCGCTTGACTCCGTGGAGGCCATCAATGGTGGTCGCGGGACATTAGGTTGAGTTAGGTTTACGTTCGGTCATGTTACGTTCGGTTAGGTTAGGAGATGATAGGTATGACTTTAGTGCTATAGTCAGCTATTAGGTGGATTTCTGCGCCTACAGTGCTCTAATATTTTCAGTTTGGCTCTGCCGAGGCCAGAGAAAGTGGTCTCGACACGTCACATTATGTCACGTTACGTTCGATTAGTTTGGGTCAGGATATGTTTGGAAAGGATAGCTTTAACTTTTGCGCTGCACACTGCTGTTCGGTGGATTTCTGCGCTATGCTGTGCTCTAGTACATCCTGCTTGGCTGTGGGGAGGGCAGCAATGGCGGTCTCGGCAAGTTAGGTTGAGTCAGGCTATGTTTGGTTATGCTCTGTTTGTTTGGTTAGGCTTGTGTAGCTTTGACTTTTCTGATGTACACTGCGATTCAATGAATTTCAGCGTTCTACGCTGCACTAATATGTTCTGCTTGACTCTCGGGAGGTCAGCATTGGTGGCCGCGGCACGTTAGGTTGAGTTATGTTAGGTTTGGTCATGTTGCTATTGGTTAGGTTAGGAGGGGATAGCTTCGCCCTAGTCCTGCGGTATGCTATTCTGTGGATTCTTGCGCCATGCCGTGCTCTAATATTTTCATCTTGACTCTGGGAAGGCCAGCAATGGTGGTCTCGGCACGTTATGCCTTGTCAGGTTACGTTCGGTTATGTTGAGGTTGGCTATGTTTGGCCTGGATAGCTATAACTTTGTGCTGTACACAGCTGTTCGGTGGATTTCTGCGCTCAACTGCGCTCTAGTATGTCCTGCTTGGCTATGGTTAGGCCTGCGATGGTGGTCGCATCACGTCAGGGTAGGATAGGATAGGAACGGCTATGTTACGATTTACTAAGTTAATTGAGGATAGCTATGCATCTAGTGATATAGTCTGCTATTAGAAGGATTTCTGGACCCTACAGTGCTCTAATATTCTCAGCTTGGCTCTGGCAGGTCCAGCAATAGTGGACTCAGCACGTTCCGATGTGACAAGTTACGTTCGGTTTGGTAGTGTCAGGCTTAGTTTGGTCAGGATTGCTTTAACTTATGTGCTGTGCTCTGCTATTCGGTGGATTTCTCCGCCCTACAGGGGTCTAGTATCTCCTTCTCAGCACTGGAGAGGACAACAATTGCGGTTTCGGCACGTAAGAATGAGTCAGGCTATGTTTGGTTATGTTTCGTTTATTTGGGTTAGGTTTTGGCAGTTTTGACTTTTCTGGTATACACATAGGTTATATGGATTTCCGCGTTCTGCTCCGCACTAATGTGTTCGGCTTGACTCTGGGAAGGTCAGAAATAGTGGCCGCAGCATGTTAGGTTAAGTTGGGTTGCGCTTGGGTATGTAACGGTTGGTTAGGTTAAGAGAGGATGGTTTTGTCTATAGTGCCATAGTCTGCCATTAGGTGGATTCCTGCACCCTACATTGCTTTGATATTTTCAGCGTGGTTTTGGGAATGCCAGCAATAGTGGTCTCGGCACTTTGTGTTGAGACAAGTTACGTTTGGTTATGTTGGGTTAGGCTATGTTTGGTCGGGACAGCTTTTACTTTTGAGCTGCACACTGCTATTCGGTGAACGTCTGCGCTCTACTGCTCTCTAGTATGGGCGGTTCGCCACTGGTGAGGCCAGTAATAGTGTTCGCGACACGCTAGTGTATGTTTGGATACGTTTGGTTACGTTACGATTCTTTAGGTTAGTAGAGGATAGCTATGAATCTAGTGCTATGGTCTGCTATTAGGTGGATTCCTTCGCGCTACATTGCTCTGATATTTTCAGCTTGGCACTGGCAAGGCCAGCAATAGTGGCCTCGGATCTTTATGTTGAGACATGTTACGTACGGTTTGGTTGGGTCAGAGTAAGTGTGGTTAGTGTAGCTTTATCTTTTGTGCTGTACGCTGCTACTCGGTGTATTTCTGCGCCCTTCTGTGCTCTAGTGTGTTCTGCTTGGCTCTGGGGTGGGCAGCAACGGCGGCCTCGGCACGTTAGGTTGTGTTAGGATATGTTTCACTACGTTCTGTTCGTTTGGGCTGGGTTCGGGTAGCTTTGACTTTTCTGTTGTACACAGCGATTTTATGGATTTCTGCATTCTGATCTCCAATAAAGCGTTCTGCTTGGCTCTGGGGTCAGCAGCAATAGTGGTTTTGGCACGTTATGTTGTGGCAGCTTACGTTCGGTTAGTTTGGGTTGGACTAAGTTTGGTTAGGGTAGCTGTAATTGTTGTGCTATACACTGCTATTCGGTGGTTTTCTGCGCTCCGCAGCGCTCTAGTATGTCCTGCTTGCCTCTGGAGAGGGCAGAAATAGCGGTCTCAGCACGTTAGTTTGAATGAGGCTACGATCGCTTATGTTTTGTTGGTTTGGGTTAGGTTTGGATGGCATTGAAATTCCAGATATACACGGCTGTTATACGGATTTCTGCGTCCTACTCTCCGCCAACATGTTCTGCTTGGATCTGCGATGCCAGCAATATCGCTCGCGGCACGTTGGCTTGTTATGTTACGTTTGGTTATATTACTGTTGATTAGGTTGCGAGAGGATAGCTTTGACCTTAGTGCTATTCTCTGCTATTAGGTGGACTTCTGCGCCCTGCAGAGCTCTAATGCTTTTAGCTTGGCTATGGGAAGGCCGGAAAAAGTGGCCTCGGTACGTTGCGTCAGGTTAGGTTACGTACTTTTATGTTGGTTCAGGATAAGTTTGGACAGGGTAGCCTCAAATTATGCGCTGTACACTGCATTTGGGTGGACTTCTTTTCTCTACTACGCTCTAGTATGTCCTGCTTCTCCTTGGGAGGCAGCTATTGCGGTCTCGGCACGTTACGTTGTTTCATGTTACCTTCGGCTAGGTTGGTTCAGGCTAACTTAGGGGAGGGTTGCTTTAACTTATTTGGTGAACACTGCTATTCGTTGGGTTTCTGCTTTCTACTGTGCACTGGTATGCCCTGCTTGGCTCTGGGATGGGCAGTAATGGCGGTCTCGGCAGGTTGGGTTCAGTTATGCTATGTTTGGTTACGCTCTGTTGGTTTGGGTAGCTATGTCTTTTCTTTTAAACGCTGCGATTCTATGGATTCCTGCGTTATACTCTCCACTGCCGTGCTGCGCTTGACTGTCCGGCTATGGTGCTCGCGGCATGTTAGGTTGAGTTAGGTTACGTTTGGTTATGTAACGTTTGGTTAGGTTAGGAGAGGATAGATTCGACTTTTCTGATATGCACTGCGATTCTATGGATTTCTGCGTTCTACATTCCAACAGTGTTTCCTGCTCGGCTCTGGTCAGGCCAGCAATTGGGATCGCAGCACGTCAGGGTGTGTTATGCTACGTTCGGTTACGTTACGAGTGGCTAGTTAGGGAGAGGGGAGCTTTGACTTTAATGCCATAGTACGATAGTAGGTGGATTTCTGCTCCCTACAGTGCTCTAATATTTTCAGCTTGGCTCTGGGAATGCCGGCAATAGTGGTCACGGAACGTTATGTTGAATTAGGTTGCGTTTGGTTATGTTGCAGCTGGCCATGTTAGGAGAGGATAGCTTTGACCTGAATGCTACAGTCTGCTATTAGGTGGATTTCTGCAACCTACAGTGCCCTAATATGTACAGCTTGGCCGCGAGAAGGCCAGTAATAGTGTTCCTGGCACATTATGTTGATTCAGGTTAAGTTCCGTTAGGTTGGGTTGGGCAATGTTTGATCATGGTAGCTTTATCTCTTGTGCTGCACACTGCTGTTAGGTGGATTTCTGCACTCCACTGTGCTTTAGTATGTGCTGCATGGCTCCGCAGTGGGCAGCAATAGCGGTCTCGGTACTCTAGATTGAGATAAGCTTTGTTTGGTTACCTTGTGTTTGTTTCCTTAAGGTTTGGGAAGCTATGACTTTTCTGATGTACACTGCGACCTCTCTTGGACTTATGCGTTCTACTCTCCACTAACGTGTTTCGCTGGGCACTTGGGAGGTCGGTAATAGTAATCGCGGCACGTTAGTTTGAGTTAGATCACGTTTGGTTATGATACGATTGGTTGGGTCAGGAGAGAATAGCTTTGCCTTTAGTGCCATAGCCCGCTATTTGGTGTATTTGTGCTCCCTACAGTTCTGTAACGTTTTCATCTAGGCTCAGGTAAGGCCAGTTACAGTGGTCGATGCACGTTATGTTGTGTCAGGTTGCGTTCGGTTAGCTTGGGATAGGCTAATTTTGTTTGGATAGCTTTATCTTTTGTGCTGTACACAGCCTTTCGGTGAGTTTCTGCGCTCTAATCTGCTCTAGTATGTCCTGCTTGGCACTGGGGAGAGCAGCAATAGCGGTCTCGGCACGTTAGGCTGAGTTATGGTATGGTTGGCTATGATCCGTTGATTCGGTTTTGGTTTGGATAGCTTTGACTTTTCCGATATATACTGTGATTCTACGGATTTCTGCATTATGCTTTTCACTAGTGTGTTCTGCTGGGTTCTGGGGATGCTGGCAATAGTTGTCGCGTCGCGTTTGGTTGAGTTAGGTTAAGTGTGGTTTTGTTACGTTTGGCTAGGCAAGGAGAGGATAGCTTTGCCTTTGGTGCTATTGCATGTTATCAGGTGGATACCTGCGCCCTACAGTGCTCTAATATTTTCAGCTGGGCTCTGGGAAGGCCAGCAACAGTGTTCTCGGCACGTTACGTTGAGTCAGGTAAAGTTCGGTTAGGCTAAGTTTGGGTAGCATCTCACAAACTCTTGTCCTGTACGCGGACATACTATGGATTTCTGGGGTCTACTGTGCCCTGATCTGTCCTGATTGGCTCTGGACAGTGCAGCAATAGCGGCTTCGGCACGATACGTTGAGTTATGTTACTTCCGGTTAGGCTGGGTTATGCTAAGATTGTTTGAGGTAGCTTCATCTTTTGTGCTTTGCGCTGCTATTCGGAGGACATCTGCGCTCTGCTGTGCTCTAGTATTCCCTGCTTGGCTCTTGCTGGGGGGGAGGGGGGTGGTGGTGTGCATCTGTAGCGGTTTCTGCTTGTTAGGTTGAGATAGTACATGCTTCCTTATGTTCTCCTGGTTTGGATTTGGCATACGCAGCTTCAACTGTTCTGATATACACTGCGATCTCTCTTGTTTTTCTACGTTCTACTCTTCTCTAACCTGTTTTGCTTGGATCTTGGGAGGCCAGCAATAGTGCTCGCGGCACGTTACGACAAGACATGATACGCTTTGTTATGGTACGTTTGGTTAGGTTAGGAGCGTATAGCTTTGGCTCCAGTGCTGTAGTCTGATATTAGGTAGGATTTGTAGGCCCAACAGTGCTCTAATACCTTCAGCTTGGCCCTGGGAGGGCCAGCGATAGTGCTCTCGGCACGATACTTTGAGTCACGTTACGTTCGTTTAGGTAGGGTCAGG
Source organism: Eufriesea mexicana (assembly GCF_001483705.2). Classification (NCBI taxonomy): domain Eukaryota; kingdom Metazoa; phylum Arthropoda; class Insecta; order Hymenoptera; family Apidae; genus Eufriesea; species Eufriesea mexicana. The sequence goes on from NW_016936820.1 coordinate 34,278, forward strand.
CCATGTTTGGTTAGGATAGCTTTAACTTTTGAGCTCTACGCTGCCATTCAGGTTGATTTCTGCGCTCTACAAAGCTCGAGTATGTCCTGGCTTGCTCTCGGCTTAGCAGCAATAGCTGTCTCGCCACATGAGGTTGAGTTACGCTATGTTTGGCTATGTTCTGTTATTTTAGGTTAGGCTTGAATAGCTTTGACTTCTCTGATATACACTGCGATTCTAAGGATTTCTGCGTTCTACTCGCAACTAGTGTGTTCTGCTTGGCTCTGGTGAGGAGAGCAATAGTCGTCGCGGCACGTTAGCTTGGGTTAGGTTACATTTGGTTATGTTAAGGTCGGCTAGGTTAGGAGCGGATAGGTTTGGCTTTAGTGCTGTAGTCTGTTATTAGGTGGACATCTTCGCCATACAGTGCCCTGACATTTTCAGCTTGGCTCTGGGAAGGCCATCAGTGGTGCTCTCGGCGCCTTATGTTGAGGCAGGTTACGTTCGGTTAGGTTGGGATTGGCTAAGTTTGGTTTGGATAGCCTCAACTCTTGTATTGTACACTGCTGTTCGGTCATTTGTTCGACCTACTGTGCTCTAGTATGTCCTGCTTGGCTCTCGAGAGGGCAGCAATAGCGGTCTCAGCACGTTAGGTTGAGTTAAGCTATGTTTGTTTGTGTTCCGTCGGTTTCGGTTAGGTTTGGGCAGCTTTGACTTTTCTGATGCAAACTGCGATTCTACGGGTTTCTGCAAACTATTATCCACTTGTGTGTTCTTCTTGGCTCTGGGATGGCCAGCAATAGTGGTCGCGACACGTTAGGTTGTGTTATGTTAGGTTATGTTAGGTTAGTTTACATTAGTTTAGGTTAGGTTAGGTTAGGTTTGATTTGTTTCGGTTAGTACAGGACATCTTTGACTTTTGTGCCGTACAATGAAGTGCGGTGGACTTTTGCGCTCTACTGTGCTACGGTATCTTCTGCTTGGCTCTGGGGAGGCCAGTAATAATGTTCTCGGCATTTTAGGCTACGTTTGGTTTGGTTATGTTAGGCTGGGCTAGGTTTGGATAGATATGCCGTTCTTGGCGCGCTCTGATATTCGGCGGATTTGACGCTCTAGTGTGCTCAACTATAATCTGCTCGACACCGGGGAGGCCAGTGATCGTTGTCCTGGTGCTTTATGTTCAGTCAGGTTGCGGTAGGCTGTGTTACGTTTTGGTACGTTGGGATAGGGTATCTTCGACTATTGTGCTATGCACTGAGATTCTACGGATTTCTGCGCTCTACTCTACAGTAATACGTTCTTCTTCGCCTTGGGGAAGTCAGCAATGGTGTTCTAGGCACGTTAGGATGAGCTATGTTACGTTTGGGTACGTTAAATATGGTCAGGGTAGGAGAGGATGGCTTTGACTTTTGTGCAATACACTGCTATTCGGTGAATTCCTACGCCCTACGTTGATCTACTATACTGCGCCCGACTCTGGTGTGGCAACTAATAGAGGTCACGGGCCGCTATGTTGTGTTAGGCTACGTTTGGCTACGTTATTATTGTCTGGGTTGGGTCTGAATAGATATGACTTTCGTGGTACAAACTGATATTCCGTCGCTTTCTAAGCTCTACTGTGCTCTACGACATTCGGCTTGCCCGTGGGGAGTACAGCAATAGATGCCGCGGCACGTCATTTTGGGTTAGGCTATGGTTGGGTTTGTCCTGTTTGCTCGGGTTAGGCTTGAGAAGCTTAGACTTCTCTGATATACACTCCGATTCTACTCCTGCAATAATGGTCGCGGAACATTAGCTTGAGATCTGTTACGTTTGGTTAGGTAGGGGTAGGCTATGTTTGCTTAGGATAATTTTAACTTTTGTGCTGTGCACTGCTGTTCGGGGTACATCTGCGCTCTGCTGTGCTCTAGTAAGTCCTGTTTGATTCTGGGGGGCAGCAATAGCGGTTTCGGCAGGCTATGTTAGGTTAGGTTAGGTTAGATTTGGTTAGGTTAGGTCAGGTTAGGTTGGGTTATGTTAGGCTAGGTAAGGTTGGGTAGATTTTTTCGGGTTGGTATAGGATATCATTGTCTTTTGTGCCGTACACTGAAATGCGGAGCTTTTCTGCGCTCCACTGAGCTCTAATATGTTCCGCGTGTCTCTGAGGGGGACAGCAATAGTGGTCACGGCACCTTAGGTTCGGTAAGACTACGTTTGGATGGGTTGTGTTTGGCTGGGTAAGGTCTGCATAGCTTTGTCTTTCGTGGTACACATTGCTATTCGTATGATTTCTGCGCTCTACTGTGCTCCGGTATGTTCCGATTGGCACAGGGTACGCCAGGAATAGTGGTCTAGGCAGAATTGGTGGGTATATGTTGCGCTTGGTTATGTTACGTTTGGCTAGGTTAGGATGGAGTAACTGTGGCTTCTACGCTATAAACTGCAGTTCCGTGGATTGCTGCGCTCTGCACTGCTCTAATATACTCAGCTCAACCCTGGGGATGCCAGCAATTGTGGTCGTTGCACGAAAGGTTGAGTCAGGTTACGTTCGGCTAGGGTAGGGGAGTGTAGGTTTGAAATTTGAGCCACATACTGCTATTCGGTACATATCTGCTCTCTACTGTTCTCTTTTATGCTCTGCTCGTCTCTGAGGAGGCCAACAGTAGCGGGGTCTAGGCACGTTAGGTTGAGATATGTTACGTTTTGTCCGGTTCGGAGCGGATAGATTTGAATTCTGTGTTGTATACTGATGTTTGATGAAATTCTGCGGTATGCTGTGCTCTAATATGCTCTGCTTCGGCCTGGGTAGGCCAGCAATAGTGGCCACGGCACGTTAGGTTTGGTTAGGTTACGTTTGGTTAGGGTATGCTTGTTTGTGTTATGTTTGTATAGCTCTGACTTTCTTGGCATTGACTTTTATTCGGTGAATTTCTGCGCTCCACTCTGCACGACTATACTATGCTCGACTCTCGGGTGGCCAGCAATAGTGGTCGCAGCACGTTGGGTTGATATACGTTACGTTCGCATACGCTACGATTTGTTAGGTTAGTAGGGGCTAGCTATGACTTTTGCGCTATAGACAGCTGTGCGGCGGATTTCGGCTCTCTACTGCGCTCTAATGTGTTCAGCATGGATCGGGGAGGGCCAGCGATAGTGGTATCGACACGTTGCTGTGAGTTAGGCTACGTTTGGTTAGGTTAGGCTAGGTGAGGTTTGCATAGGGTATGTTTGCCTTTTGCGCGTTATGCAGCTTTGCGTCGCCTTTCTGCAGTCTTCTGTGCTCTAGTGTGCTCTGCTTGCAACGACGGCTCTGAAATTTGTTATTCTCACCGCGATTCGGCGGATTTCTGCGCACTACTGTGATCGACCATGCCCTGCTTTGCTCTGGGGATGCCTTAAACCGTGGCCGTGGCGAGTTCGGTTGCGTTATTCTACGTTTGGTTAGGTCAGGTTAGCTGTGGTTTGGTCAGGATATCTTTAACTTTTGTGCTATTCGCTGCAGTGTGTTCGATTTCTACTCTCTACTGTTCTCTAGCATATTCTGCTTGTCGCTCTGGATGCCTACAATACTGGTCGCGGCAGGCTAGGTTGAGTCAGATGACGTTTCGTCCGGTTAGGTTATTTTGGGTTGTGTCAATGCAGCATCGACTTTTGTGCTCACACGGCTATCCTGTGGACTCCTGTGCCCATCATAATCTGCCTATCTCTGGGGACGCCATCAATAGTGATCACGGCAAGTTACGTTGAGCTTTGTTGCGGTTGGTTATGTTAGGTTAGGTTTGGATTTGTCAGGTTATCCTTGACTTTTGTGCTACAAACTACTCTTAGCTGGATTCGTACGCTCTACGTTGATCTACCATACTCTGCTCGACTCTAGGGTGTCCACTGATATTTGTCACGTCAGGTCAGGTTGGGTTATGCTACGTTTCGTTAGGTTACGTTTGTCTGTTTTAGGTCAGGATAGATTTGGCAAATGTGGTATACACTGTTATTTTGTGGAATTCTGCACTCCACTGTGCTCTACTGTATTCTGCTTGGCCCTGAGTCGTACAGGAATAGTTGTCGCGG
>NW_016936821.1:0-294 GCF_001483705.2 Eufriesea mexicana
TTGGTGAGGGAGCTCTCGTGCATAAATAAGGTGGTAAGATTCTATTGTCCAGCTATAGCCATTACAATTCGATAGTATCGGGATGGAAAATTCAATTTTATTGACATTATCGACTAATATCGTGGCGAGCTATCTTTCTTGCATATATAATAAGGAAAGAATCTAGTGGCGTGCAACAGCCATTGCAATGCTGTAGCATCTGGCTCGAAAATTCAATTTTATTGACATTTCTGACTAATATCGTGGTGAGGTGACTATCTTGCATAAATAAGGAGGAAAGATTCTATTGGCCAG
>NW_016936822.1:0-724 GCF_001483705.2 Eufriesea mexicana
ACAGATCAAGTCATGTCATGTCAGATCAGGTCAGGACAGGTCAGGACAGGTCGGGACAGGTCATATCAGGTAATGTCAGGTCAGGCCAGGCCAGGCCATGCCAGGTCAAGTCAGGTCAGGTCAAGTCAGGTCAGGTCAGGACAGGTAAGCTCAGGTCAGGTCAGGCCAGGCCAGGCCATGCCAGGTCAAGTCAGGTCAGGTCAGATCAGATCAGGCAGTTCAGGTCAGTACAGGTCAGGTCATGTCAGGTCAGGTCGGATCAGATCAGTCAGGTCAGATCAGATCAGGCAGTTCAGGTCAGTACAGGTCAGGTCATGTCAGGTCAGGTCGGATCAGATCAGTCAGGTCAGATCAGATCAGGCAGTTCAGGTCAGTACAGGTCAGGTCATGTCAGGTCAGGTCGGATCAGATCAGTCAGGTCAGATCAGGTCAGGACAGGTCAGGCCATGCGAGGCCAGGTCGTGTCAGGTAAGGTCAGTTCAGGCCAGGTCTGGCAAGGTCAGGTGAAGTCAGGTCAGGTCATGTCAGGTCAGGTCAGTTCAGGACTGGTCAGGCCATGCGAGGCCAGGTCGTGTCAGGTAAGCTCAGCTCAAGTCATGTCAGGTCAGGTCGGATCAGATCAGTCAGGTCAGATCAGGTCAGGACAGGTCAGATCAGTCGTGTAATCTCAGTTCAGATCAGGTCATGTCATGTCATTTCAGTTCAGTTCAGGTCAAGCTATGTC
>NW_016936823.1:0-471 GCF_001483705.2 Eufriesea mexicana
TTTTGAATAGACCGATTCTATGGTGAGTAGATGGCTATACCTACCATTGGATTGAGAACGTTAGATTGTCGATTCATCAAATTGTAGCAGGTTATCGATTTTGAATAGACTTATTCTATGGTAAGTGGATGGCTATACCTTCCATTGGATTGAGAACGTCAGATGATCTATTCATCGAGTTATAACAGGTTATAGATTTTTAATAGACTTATTCAATTGTAAGTAGATGGCAATACCTACCCATTGGATTGAGAACGTTAGGTGATCTATTCGTCAAACTATAGCAGGTTATAGATTTTGAATAGACTTATTCTATGGTAAGTAAATGGCTATACCAACCGTTGGATTCAGAACGTTAAGTGATCTATTCATCGAGTTATAACAGGTTATGAATTTTAAATTGACTTATCCTATGGTAAGTAGATGGCTATACCTATCATTGCATTGAGAACGTAAGGTGATCTATTCATC
>NW_016936824.1:0-257 GCF_001483705.2 Eufriesea mexicana
GACCGGACCTGACCTGACCTGACTTGACCTGACCTGACCAGACCTGACCTGACCTGAACAGCCACGACCTTGACTGGCCTGACCTGACCTTATGTGACCTGACATGACATGATCAGATCTGAAGTGAACTGACCCGAACTGACCTGACCAGACTAGACATCATCTGGCCTGGCCTGACCATTCCGGAAATGACATGACCTGACATGGCCTGAGCTGAGCTTACCTAACCTGACCTGACCAGACCTGGGCTGACCTTA
>NW_016936825.1:0-501 GCF_001483705.2 Eufriesea mexicana
CCAGCAAATTGGCCTCGACACGTTATGTTGATCTATGTCTCGTTTGGGTATGTTAGGGCGGGATAGCTTTGACTTTTGCTCCATTAACAGCAGTTCTGCGCTCCACTGTGCCCTATTATATTCTGCTTCGTCCAGGCGAGGCCAGGAATAATTTTCGCGGCACGTTATGTTGAGTTATGCTACGTTCGCTTAGGCTATGTTAGTTTGGGATAGGTTTGGGTAGCTTTGACTTTTCTGCTAGCTATGCACTGCGATTCTGTGGATTTCTGAGCCCCACTCTCCTGTACTATTTTCTGCTCGGCTCTAGGGATGCCAGCAATAGTGGTCTCGGCACGTTATGTTGGGCTATGATACGTTCGGTTATGTTACGATTGGTGAGGATAGTACAGGCTACATGGCCATTTGGGATATACAACACTATTCAGTCAGATTCTCTGTTATACTGTGCTGTGCTAAACCCTGCTCGCTCAGTGGTGGCCAGGAGCACAGGTCGCGGCACGT
>NW_016936826.1:0-296 GCF_001483705.2 Eufriesea mexicana
TGCCCAAACTTGACCTGACCTTGCCTGACCTGGCCTGAACTGAACTGACCTGAACTGGCAACATCTCACTGACCTGACCTGACATGACCTGAGCTAACCTGACCTGGGCTGACCTTACCTGACTGATCTGACCTGGCCTGACCTGACCATATATGATCTGGCCTGACCTGCCCTGACCTGAACTGACCTGAACCGACAGCATCTTACCTGACCTGACCTCACCTGACCTGACCTGACCTGACCTGTCCTGACGTGACCTGACCTGACTGATCTGACCTGAGCTGACCTGACCTGAC
>NW_016936827.1:0-520 GCF_001483705.2 Eufriesea mexicana
GAGATCACTATTGCTGGCCTCCACAGAGACAAGCTGCATGTACTAGGGCGCAGTTGATCATACTAACCCGTCACATTGCAGTGAATAGCACTAAAGACGAAGATATCGTAACCTAACCTGACCTAACGTAACCATACCAAACATAGCATAACTCAAAGTAACGTTCCGCGATCACTGCTGCTGTCGTCCCCAGAGCCAATCAGAATTTAGTAGAGCACTGTATGTCGCAGGAATCCGCCTAAAAGCAGTGTACAGCACGAAAGATAAAGCCATCCTTGCCTAAGCTAACCTAACCTACCCTGTCCAAACGTAACGTAGCTCAACCTAATGTGCAACGACCACTATTGCTCGCCACCCCAGGTTCGAGCAGAGTATTAAGAGCTATGTTCGGTGCAGTAATCCACCGAACAGCAGTGTATAGCACAATAGACGGAGGAATCCTAACCAGACCTTCCTAACCTGACCCAACGAAGCGTAGCCCATCACAATCTAAGGCGACGAGAGCATTAATGCTGGCTTC
>NW_016936828.1:0-510 GCF_001483705.2 Eufriesea mexicana
CTCAACCTAACACGTCGGGGACACCAGTTCTTGCACCTCCAGAGCAAAGCAGAACATATTAGATTACAGTAGAGCGGAAAAATCAACTGAAACGCGGTATGTAGCGCAAAAGTCAAGGGTACCGTATCCTAACCAAACCATTCGTAGCACTACCAAACGTAACCGAACGTAACCAACCATGCCGCTACGACTATCGCTGGCCACCCCAGAGCCAAGCATAGCATATTAAAGCACAGTGCAGCGCAGAAACCCAGCGACTAGCAGTGTACAGCACAAAAGTCAAAGCTACCCTCTCGTAACATACCAAACGTAACCTAACCAAACGTTACCTAACACAAGCTAACATGCCTACACCGCTCTTGCTGCCCTCCCAGGAGCCAAGCAGAATATACTAGAGCACAATAGGGCGCAGAAATCCACAGAAAACGGCAGTGTGTAGCACAAAAGCCGGAGCTATCCTGTCCTCACCCTGCCCAACGTAACGCAACCAAACGTAACCTATCTCAATCT
>NW_016936829.1:0-230 GCF_001483705.2 Eufriesea mexicana
CAAGCTATAAGAGGTTATAGATTTTGAATATCCCTATTTTCTGGCAAGTAGAAGTTTGTACTTCCCATTGAATTGAAGGCGTTTGGCGACCTAATCACCAAGCTATGACAGCTTATAGATTTTGAATAGACTTATTCTCTGGCATGTAGTAGGCTGTACTTGCCATTGTATTGAAGGCGATATGCGATCTATTCACCAAGCTATAAGAGGTTATAGATTTTGAATATCCC
>NW_016936829.1:287-1670 GCF_001483705.2 Eufriesea mexicana
TATAACAGATAATATATTTTGAATAGACCTATCCTCTGGCACGTAGATGGCTGTACTTGCCATTGGATTGAAGGCGCTAGGCGATGTATTCACGTAGCTATAACAGATTACAGATCATGAATGGCCCTATTCTCTGGCAAGGAGATTGCTGTCCTTGCCATTGGATTGAAGGCGTTAGGCGATCTATTCATCAAGCAATAACAGGTTATAGACTTTGAATAGACCTATTCTCCGGCAAGTAGATGGCTGTACTTGCCATTGGATTGAAGGCGTCAGGCGATCTATTCACCAAGCTATAACAGGTTATAGATATTGAATAGAACTATTCTCTGGCAAGTATATGGCTGTACTTGCCATTGGATTAGTAAGGCGACCTATTCCCCAAGCTTGAACAGATTATATACTTTGAACAGACCTATTCTCTGGCAAGAAGATTTCTGTACTTGCCATTGCTTTGGAGGCGATAGACGATCTATTCACAAAGCTATAAATGGTTATAGACTTTGAATAGACCTATTCTCAGGCAAGTTGGTGGATATACTTGCCATTGGATTGAAGGCGTTAGGCGAGCTATTCACCAAGCTATAGCAAGTTATAGATTTTGAAAAGCCTATTCTCTGGCAAATAGATGGCTGTCCTTGCCATTGTTTGGAGACGCTAGGCGTCCTATTAGCCAAGCTATAACAGATTATAGACTTTGAATAGACCTATTCTCTGGCAAGTACATGGCTGTACTTGTCATCGGATTGAATCTATTCACCAAGCTATAATAGGTTATAGATTTTGAATAGACCTATTTTCTGGCAAGTATATGGCTGTACTTGCCATTGGATTGAAGGCGTTTTGCGATCTATTCACCAAGCTATAACAGATAATAGATTTTGGATAGACATATTGTCAGCCAAGAAGGTGGCAGTACTTGCCATTGGATTGAAGGCGTATGGCGATCTATTCGCCAAGCCTTAACAGATTACAGATATTGTAGAGACTTATTCCCTGGCAAGAAGATGGCTGTACTTGCCATTAGATTGAAGGCGTAAGGCGATCTATTCACCAAGCTATAACAGGTTATAGATTTTGAATAGACCTATTCTCTGGCAAGTGGATGGCTGTACTTGCCATTGGTTTGAAGACGTTCGGCGATCTATTCTCCATTCTATAACAGGTTATCGATTTTGAATTGCCCTAGTCTCTGGAAAGTAGATGGCCGTACTTGCCATTGGATTGAAGGCGTTAGGCGATCTGTTCGCCAAGCTATAACAGGTTATAGATTATGAATATACCTATTCCCTGGCAAGCAGACGGCTGTACTTGCCATTGGACTGAAGGCGTTAGGCGATCTATTTGCCATGCTATAGCAGGTTATAGATTTTGAATAGACCT
>NW_016936829.1:1694-2978 GCF_001483705.2 Eufriesea mexicana
ATTGGTTGAAGACGCTAGGCGTCCTATTAACCAAGCTATAACAGATTATAGACTTTGAATAGACCTATTCTCTTGCAAGTAGGTGGATATAATTGCGATTGGATTGAAGGCGTTAGGCGAACAATTCACCAAGCTATAACAGATTATAGATTTTGAATATACCTATTCGCTTGCAAGAAGATGGCTGTACTTGCCATTGGATTGGAGGCGATAGGCGATCTATTCACCAAGCTATAAAAGGTTATAGATTTTGAATAGACCTGTTCTGTGGCAAGTTGGTGGATATACTTGCCATTCGATTGAAGGCGTTATGCCATCTATTCACCAAGCTATAACAGATTATAGATCTTGAATAATCCTATTCTCTGGCAAGTAGATGGCTGTCCTTGCCATTGGTTGAAGACGCTAGGCGACCTATTAACCAAGCTATAACAGATTATAGACTTTGAATAGACCTATTCTCTTGCAAGTACATGGCTGTACTTGCCATTGGATTGTAGGCGATTGGCGATCTATTCACCAAGCTATAATAGGTTATGGACTTTGAATAGACCTATTTTCTGGCAAGTATATGGCTGTACTTGCCATTGGATTGAAGGCGTTTTGCGATCTATTCACCAAGCTATTACAGATTATAGATTTTGAACAGACCTATTGTCAGGCAGGTAGATGGCAGTACTTGCCATTGGATTGAAGGCGTTTGGCGATCTGTTCACCAAGCCATAACAGATTACAGATATTGAATAGACTTATTCCCTGGCAAGAAGATGGGTGTACTTGCCATTAGATTGAAGGCGTAAGGCGATCTCTTCACCTAGCTATAACAGGCTATAGATTTTGAATAGACCTATTCTCTGGCAAGTAGATGGCTGTACTTGCCATTGTATTGAAGGCGTTAGGCGATTTATTCACCAAGCTACAACAGGTTATAGATTTGGATAGAACTATTCTCTGGCAAGTAGATGGCTGTACTTGCCATTGGTTGAAGGCGTAAGGCGACCTATTCCCCAAGCTAGAACAGATTATATACTTTGAACAGACCTATTCTCTGGCAAGATGATTTCTGTACTTGCCATTGGATTGGAGGCGAAAGGCGATCTATTCACGAAGCTATAAACGGTTATAGATTTTGAATAGACCTATTCTCTGGCAAGTAGATGGCTGTACTTGCCATTTTATTGAAGGCGTTAGGCGATCTATTCACCATGCTTTAACAGATAGTAGATTTTGAATAGACTCATTCCCTGGCAAGTACATGGCTGTACTTGCCATTGGATTGCAGGC
>NW_016936830.1:0-410 GCF_001483705.2 Eufriesea mexicana
CTGACATCATCTGACCTGACCAGACCTGGCATGACCTGGGCTGACCTGACTTGACCTGACCTGACCTGGAGTGACCTGAACTGACATTACCTGACCTGACCTTACCTGACCTGACATTACCTGGCCTGACCTGACCTGTCCCGACTTTACCAGGCCTTACCTGACCTGACCTGTGCAGACATGATCTGGCCTGGCATGACCTTACCATACTTGACCTGACCTGACCTGACATGACCTGACCTGACCTGACCTGATCTGTCCTGACCTGACCTGACGTGACCTGGCCTGACTGATCTGACCTGAGCTGACCTGACCTGCCCTGACATGACCTGACTGACCTGTCCTGACTGACCTGACCTGACCTGAACTGACATAACCTGATCTAACTTGACCGGACATTGCCTGACCTG
>NW_016936831.1:0-283 GCF_001483705.2 Eufriesea mexicana
ATAGCGCGCCAATAGATATTTCCTCCTTATTTATGCACGAATTATACCTCACCACGAGATTTGCCGAAAATGTCAATAAAATTGAATTTTCGAAGCAGATTGTATAGCACTGCAATGGCTATAGCACGCCAATAGTATCTTTCCTCCTTAATTATGCACGAAAGTTACCTCACCACGATATTAGTCGAAAATGTCAATAAAATTGAATTTTCGACGCACACTCTATAGCATTGCAATGGCTATAGCGCGCCAATAGAAACTTTCCTACTTATTTATGCAAGAA
>NW_016936831.1:353-623 GCF_001483705.2 Eufriesea mexicana
AATGGCTATAGCACGCCAGTACAATCTTTCCTCCTTACATATGCAAGAAAGCTAGGTCACCACGATATTGGTCGAAAATGTCAATAACATTGAATGTTCCAGGCAGATTCTATAGCACTGCAATGGCTATAGCACGCCAGTAGAATCGATCCTCCTTATTTATGCATGAAAGTTACCTGACCACGATATTAGTCGAACATGACAATGAAAATGAATTTTCGATGCAGATTCTATAGCATTGCAATGGCTATAGCGCGCCAATAGATATTT
>NW_016936832.1:0-863 GCF_001483705.2 Eufriesea mexicana
TTTCGTGCATAAATATGGAGGAAAGATTCTTTTGACGTGCTGTAGCCATTGCATTGCTACAGGTTCTGATTGAAAATTCAATTTTATTGTTATTTTCGACTAATATCGTGTTGAGCTAACTCCCTTGTATACGTAAGGAGGAAGAATTCTATTGGTCTACTATAGCCATTGCAATGCTGTAGAATCTTGCTGGAGAAAATTCAATTTTATTTACATTTTATACTAATATCGTGGTGAGCTAATTTTCTTGCATAAATAAGTAGGAAAGATTTTATTGGCGTGCTATAGCCGTTGCAGAGCTGTAGAATCCAGATGGAAAATTCAATTGCATAGACATTTTCGACTAATATAGTGGTGAACTAACTTTCTTGCATAAATGACGAGACTAGAATACATTGGTGTGCTATATCCAGTTCAATGCTACAGGATCTGCCTGGAAAATTCAATTTTATTGACATTTTCGACATATATCGCGGTGAGCTAGCTCCTTTGCATACGTAAGAAGGAAGGATTCTTTTGCTGCACTATAGCCATTGCAATGCTATAGAATCTGGCTGGAAAATTCAATTTTGTTGACATTTACGACTAATATCGTGGTGAGCTGACTGTCTTGCATAAATGAGGAGGAAATGCCCTATTGGCGTGCTATAGCCGTAGCAATGTTCTAGAATCTTGCAGTAAAGTTCAATTTTACTGTCATTTTCGACTAATATAGTGGTGAACTATCTTTCTCGTATAAATGAGGAGGAAATGCCCTATTGGCGTGCTATAGCCGTAGCAATGTTCTAGAATCTTGCAGTAAAGTTCAATTTTACTGTCATTTTCGACTAATATCGTGGTGAGCTGACTGTCTTGCATAAATG
>NW_016936833.1:0-206 GCF_001483705.2 Eufriesea mexicana
TTTGCTCTCCACTAATGTCGTCAGCTTGGCTCTGGGGAGGCCAGCATTTGTGATCGCGGCACGGTAGGCTGAGTTAGGTTACGTTTGCTTACGTTAGGTTTGGTTATGTTACGATTGGATATGCTAGGAGCGGATCGCTTCGGATTTAGTGCTATAGTCTGATATTTTGTGGATTTGGGAGCCCTACAGTGCTTTAGTATTTTCGC
>NW_016936834.1:0-761 GCF_001483705.2 Eufriesea mexicana
TATTGGTCTCGGCTCGTTTGTCTGAGTTATATTGCGTTCGGTTATGTTACGTTTAGCTAGGCTTGGATAAAGTAGCTCAGACTTTTGCGCTATACTCTTCTATTCGGGGGATTTCTGCGATCCACTGTGCTCTGGTACATTCTGCTTGGCTATGGGGGGCCAGCAGTACTTCTCTTGGCACGTTAGTCTGAGATATGTTGTGTTTGGTTAGGTTGCGCTTTGTTAGGCTAGGATTGATCAACTTCGACATTGGTGCTGTACACTGCTAACCGATGGTCTTATGTGCTCTCCTATGCTGCAGTATGTTTTGTTTGACTCTGGGAAGGACAGCATTAGTGGTCTCGTCACCATAGCTTGGGAGAGATGACGTTTGGTTATGTTACGTTTGTTTGGGTTAGGATGGGTTTGCTTTGATTTTTATGCTATACACCGATTTTCGGTGGATTCCTGCGCCCTACATTACTATATAATGCTCTGCCTGGCTCTGTGGAGGCCAGCAATATTATCCTCGGCACGTTATGTGTAGCTAGGCTGCGTTCGGATAGGTTAGTTTAGGACAGGTTAGGTAACGGTACCTTTGACTATTGTGCAGCAAACTGCAGTGCGGTGAATTACAGCGCTGTACTGTGTTCTAGTATATCCTGCCTGGCTCTGCGGTGGCAAGTAATAGTTGTCTCGGTGCATGCGGTTGAGTTAATCAACGTTCGGTTATGTTACATTTGGCTACGTTAGGGTAGGATGGCTTCGACTTTAGTGCTATG
>NW_016936835.1:0-278 GCF_001483705.2 Eufriesea mexicana
TATCGTGGCGAGCTATCTTTCTTGCATAAATAATGAGGAAAGAATCTATTGGCGTGCTAAAGCAATTGGAGTGCTGTAGCATCTGGCTCGAAAATTCAATTTCATTGACATTTTGACTAATATCGTGGTGAGCTAACTTTCTTGCATAAATAAGGAGGAAGAATTCTATTGGCGTGCTATAGCCATTGCAATTCTACCGTGTCTGGATGGAAAAATCATTTTTATTGTCATTTTCGACTAATATCATGGTGAGCTGACATCCTTGCATAAATAAGGAG
>NW_016936836.1:0-238 GCF_001483705.2 Eufriesea mexicana
TAAATTTCAATTTTCCACCCAGATTCTGTAGCAGTGCAATGGCTAAAGCACGCTAATAGAATCATACCTCCTTATTTATCGATGAAAGTTAGCTCACCACAATATTAGTCGAAGATATGACGAAAATCGTACATTCCAGACAGATTCTATAGCTTTGCCGTGGCTATAGCACGCCAATAGAATCTTTCCTCCTTATTTGTGCAAGAAGGTTAACACACTACGATATTAGTCGAAATTA
>NW_016936837.1:0-674 GCF_001483705.2 Eufriesea mexicana
CCAGATTCTATAGCATTGCGAAGGCTATAGCAAGCCAATAGAATCATTCATACTTTCTTATGCGAGAATGCCATCTCAGCACGTTATGAGCCGAAAATGTCAATAAAATTGAATTTTCCAACCACACTCTATATCATTGCAATGTCTACAACACGCCAATAGAATCTACCCTGCTTATTTATGCATGAAAGGTAGCTCAGCATGATAATAAACGAAAATGTCAATAAAATTGAATTTTCCAGCCAGATTCTGCAGCATTGCAATGGCTATATCACGCCAATGGATTATTTCCGCCTTGTTTAAGCAAGGAAGTTGGCTCACCACGATATTAGTCGAAAATGTCAATAAAATAGAACTTTCCAGCCAGGTTCTACTGCATTGCAATGTCTATTGCACGCCAATAGAATCTACCCTGCTTACTAAGGCAAGAAAGATAGCTCACCACGATGGTAGTCGAAACTGTCAATAATATTGAACTTTCCAGACCAGATTCCAGTGCATTGCTATGGCTATAGTAAGCCAAAAGAATCTTTCGTCCTTATTTATGCAAGATAATTATATCTCCACGATATTAGTCATGAATGATAATAAAATTGAGTTTTCCAGACAGGTTCTATAGTATTGAAATGGCTATAGCACGACAATAGAATCTTTCCTCCTTATTTATGCAAGAA
>NW_016936838.1:0-1428 GCF_001483705.2 Eufriesea mexicana
TCTGCGATCTACTCTGCCCTGTTATGCTCTGCTTGGTTCTGTGGAGGCCAGCAATACTGTTCGTGGTACGTTAGGTTGAGATATATTACGTTCGGTTGGGTCCAGTTAGGTTAGGTTAGGCTGGGGTAGCTACGACTTCTGTACTACACACTACCCTTCTATGGACGTCTCTGTGGACGCGAGGAGTTGTGCTCCCTGGCACGTTAGGTTGATTTAGCCATCGATTGGTCGAGTTACGTTTGTTTGGGTCAGGATAGGACAGCTATGCACCTTTGCGATATAGACTGCTTTTCGGTGAATATCTGCGCTATACATTGCTCTACTGTACTCTGCTCAACTCTCGGGAGGCCAGCAAAAGTGGTCTCGTCGCGTTAGGTTGGATTAGGTTTCCCTTGGTTGGGGCTAACTGGTTTGGTAAGGATAGCTTTGACTTTTACGCTTTACACTGCTCTTCGGTGGCCTTCTGCGCGCTCGTGTATTATAATATGCTCTGCTTGGCACTTAGTGGCCAGCAAGCGACGTCTCGGCTGGTTAGGTAGAGTAAGACTACGTTTTGCTATGTTACGTTTGGTGAGTTTAGGGCATGATAGGTTGGACATTTGTGCTATACATTGATATCTGCGGATACCTGCGCTCTACCCTGATCCAGTATTTTCTGCTCGGCTCTGGCGATTCTAGCAGCAGTGTTCGCGGCAAGCCGTGTTGGGATACGCTACGTTAGGTAAGGTTATGTAAGATCAGGTTATGTCGGGATATATTAGTCTTTTGTGCTATACACTGATTTTGGGTGGATTCCTGCGCTCTACATTCATCTCCAATACTCTGCTGGACCCTGGGGAGGCGAGCAATAGCGGTCGCGGCACGTAAGGTTGAGCTTCTTTACGTTTGGTTTGATAAGTTTGGCTATGTTTGGCTAGGGTGGCTTTGACTTTCGTGCTATACATCGTTATTTGGTGGATTTCGGCTCTTTACAATGCTCTACTACGTTCTGCTTGGGTCCGGGGAGACCAGGAGCAGTGGTCGCTGCGCCTAACCTTGCGCTCTGCTACGCTTTGCTAGGTTAGGCTAGGTCAGGTTTTGTTACGATGTCTACGGTTTTGGTGCTGTTCACTGCAGTGCGGTGTGTTTCGGCGCACTACTCTGTTCTAGTACATTCCGCTTGTATAATTGGGGGCCAACAATTGTGGTCTCGTCATGTTAGGTTGAGATAGGTTACGTTTGGATATGTTATGTTTGGCTTGGTTAGGACAGGATACACCGACTTTGGTGCCATGCGCTGCTATCCCGTATATTTCTGCGATCTAGTGTGCTCTAATATGTTCTGCATTGCACTAAGGAAGCCAGTAATAGTGGTCTCGGTGCATTAGCTTGAGTTAGGTTACGTTTCATTCGGTTAGGTGTTGTTAGGCTTTCTTTGATTTTTGTACT
>NW_016936839.1:0-4610 GCF_001483705.2 Eufriesea mexicana
GCTTAATTGAAAATCGTAAAAAATCCGTTTATATTGAAGCCGATCTCGTGTATCGATTTTCTCATACAACGGAAGAAAAATCAACGAGAAGATCATGGCGATGAGGAGAAAAAATCCGTCGTTCCGTTGAGGCTGAAAGGATATCGAAAATGGGAACGAAATGGCACCTTCTCAGGCGCCTTCTTCCTACGATTTGCCCAATCGCGAGAAAAATATCGATTTTTCCAATTTTTCGCCCGACATCGAGCCAGCTTGCGAGGGAAATGCTGAATACGAAAGCAAAAGGCGATTAATGTCGCGTGACTTGACGCCTTTTCGCGAATTTTCCATGGTAATTCCGCCGTTTAAGTTTCCGTTTATCTTCCTTTCGCACGAAGTTCACCCTCTGCTCCATGGGCTCTCCGCGACTCTTAGCGTTACTTTATCGAACATGCGAAGGATGTTTCAATTCAATTAAGGATGGAGTCGGAACGTGGGTTGAAAAAAAGGGGTAATGAGAAAATCGAACCTGCTGATGCCTCGTCGCCTTTTTGTACGTCGTGAAAGAAGGACCTCGTCGAGACTCGCGTAATTCTATTGGGTATTTAAAAAGTGACCTATATTCGCCACGCGTTCTTTCATTCCAGAGAATGATTGAAGAAAGTTGTGAGAATGTGGGGTTACGTTCCGTGAAACGAAATGAAATAGCTAGGAGTATGGTAATTAATTGCTGGAATGTAATAGTGGAACGAGAAATCTGAGGACATCGATGACAGAGAAATTATTGCTTATCTAATTCCGCGATTTAGTATGAAGTGAAGAATGCGGTACCTAATTCAGGAAATAAATTATTATTATTAACAAGTATTCCCTTAATTCATTTCTGTTAATTTCAATCTCTAGAAATTCACAGTTTCAGCCCATTTCTATTAGCATCTGTCCCAGCATCTATTAATCATTATAGTTATTCCTTTTAACTTATTTCTTACTGTTCTTTTAATTCCCGTCAAAATATTATTCCATGCTGCAAATATTATTCGAACAAGTTTCTATTAACACGTATCCCCATGAATATTGACAAAGTTGGGAAAGTTCAATCGGTATCGCTACCAATCGTTCCGAAAAGGAATCTGCTGGATATACCCCGCAACTGAGAATTCCAAATTCGCTTTGATCTTAAACGAATTTCTGCTTGCTTTTGGTCACTTTTAAAGTTAATTGGGAATCATTCCAAAGACAATAACAAAGACTCGTAACAAGAACGTGCAATGTTACACAAGCGACCGAACATCTCTATCGGCTTCCTCCACGGGTATAGTACATTAAATCTCGAGGCTGCTGAAACATGGAACTAAACGATTGAAGTAGACAGTGCCGCGAGTTGTCTCGGTATAAAGTTTGAAACCGGCTAATGGTCGATAATGTAACTGCCTGAATGGCAGCATAACAAAAATTATGCCGTCGACTGGCTGCTCGTGATCCGGAAAACAATATTCACGAGGGGAACGCGTCATTACACGTATAATACAACCAAATCTGCTCGCGTTCCTCCGCTGTCTGTTGTGGAACTGTCTGCCGTTAAATCCGAGAATTGCGCGAGGATATAGACGATGGCAGACAAGAACAAAAACCTGCACGGCCTATACGTTCACGCCTTCCGTATGTGCGCCAGGGTTGTGGATTCGGCCGGCTAGTAGATGAGTCTCCAGGTAACAGCCGGGCGTGCTCAGGAGACGATGGCGGAGAGGGTCCGCGTGCTGATGTCGGAGATCGCCGGTCTGCGGAAGAAGGACGTCTCCCAGCAGGCGGTTATAGCTGACATGCGGGAGAACGATGCCTCCCAGCAGGCGGTGATCGCCTCCTTGCGCGCGGAGCTGGATCAGGAGCGGAGGCGGGTAATCGTCGACCTCGCGCCCGCTCGAATTGTGCGTGCGTCCGCGGGCGCCGGAGCAGCGGCACCGTCGCCCGAGTTCTGTATGGAGGCTGCCTTCGAGGCACTCAGTCTCCAAATAGACGAAAAGTTCTAGGAGCTCGTGCGAACGCTCCCCGTGGCGGCCGGGCGTGATGCGTCTGCCTGAGAGCCGGAGAAGGCGAGCTCCTACGCCGGCTTGCACGCGCCGCCTGTACTGGTGGCCTCGGCGGACTCTGTCGCGGGCGCTACCCGTGGCGGGCCCGCTGAAGCCCAGGCGAAGGACCCGGTCACGGCCCCGGTCGTAGCCGGGAAGGACGCAGAGGCCAGCTGGCCTCTCGTCATTGGTAGGCGCGAGAAGCGAGACCAGCGGCAGGCGGCCGCTGCCCCGCAACTGCCCGCGAGGGTGCCCACGAGTGCGCCCAACGGAGTCGACGGTAAGACGGGGCGCAGCTCCACGGGGATGAGCTACGCCCGCGCGCCTCCAGCGACCGCCGCAAAGACCGGAACGACGCACGGTCACGACAAGAAGAAGATCGGCGACAAGCCGGGCCCCATTCTTAAGCGGCCGACGTCGCGGGACGCCGTCGCGGTTTGGGCACCCAAGAGGTCGAGTCTCTCTTGCGCGGAGGCCACCTCCGCTGCAAGGGGAAAATAAATCTCGCCGACCTCGGGATCGAGAACTTGCGCCCACGTCGGGCCGCTTCCGGCGGTATCCTACTGGATGTCGGCAGACCCGAGGGCGCACAGCGAGCCGCCGCGCTCGCCGGGCGAATTAGCGAAGTCTTGGAGGGATCCGGCGTGCGGGTTACGGTTCCAACCGAAGAAGCGGAGCTGAGGGTGACAGGGCTCGACGACTTTGTCACCCCCCGCGAGGTGGCCGCTGCCCTGGCTAGGGTCGGTGATTGCACCAAGGCGGAAGTAGGAACAGGAGTGATC
The DNA here is from genome assembly GCF_001483705.2 of Eufriesea mexicana. NCBI lineage: Eukaryota > Metazoa > Arthropoda > Insecta > Hymenoptera > Apidae > Eufriesea > Eufriesea mexicana. Next base: position 2,828 of record NW_016936839.1, read on the forward strand.
CGGTCTTCCGCTTCGGGGCTGGGCTCTGTATGGTCCCAGTGTCCCCTCGCGGCAGCGAGAAAGGCCGACGGTTGCGGGCGGATCGGCGTCGGCTGGACTTCGGGCCGTGTCGTAGCCTTGGAGGCACGGCGACTCCATTGCAACCGTTGTCTTGCGTTCGGTCACAAAAGGAACGGATGCTCTAGCGCGGTGGGCCGCAGCGACACCCGTTTCAGGTGTGGCGCGGCGGGCCAACGTGCCGGTGGGTGTTGTGCGCCTGCACACATGTGCCCGGCTTGCGCCGGGCTCGGCCGCCCCTCCAACCACCGGCTGGGCAGAAAGGCCTGCTGCCAGCCAAAGGCAAACTGCGCGGCTCGCCAGGCGCCTGCAGGCGCCGTGTCCGCCTCGGCACCTGCGAGCGCCAATTCGAATGATGCGTCCGCGAATTCCGTCTCCGCGAACGCTACCGCGAAGGGCCCACCGACCGGCGGAGCACCGGGCCCGCAGCAGTCCCAAAGGAATGGGGGCCAGGAGGAGGCCATGGACACTGTCTAACTTTCACGTCGTCCATGGTGCCCCAGGCCAACCTGAACCACTCGCGGGCGTCGCAGGACCTGCTCCTGCAGACGCTCGTTGAGCTGGGTGTCGGGATATCTGTTACCACAGAGCCGTACCGTATCCTTGTTCAAGACGCGTGGTTCGCGGATCGGGACGGCTCCGTGGCGATCACCGCCAGGGAACTACGGCGGACACCCGCACCAACGCAGCTTCACAGCCGTGAGGGATTCGTGGCGGTCTCCTGGAACGACGTAGTCGTGGTGGGGTGCTACGTCTCCCCCAGCCGCGGCCTCTCGTCGTGCGAGAGGTTCCTGGACGAGCTCGGAGGTTTCCTTAGTGGACACATGGCTCATCCGGTTCTGGTCCTGGGGGACTTCAACGCCCACTCCGTGGCGTGGGGTTCCCCGCGAACAGACGCTCGGGGAGAGGCCCTGCAAGATTGGGCCGCGGGGTTGGATCTCCGGTTGCTCAATCGGGGTTCCGTAAGCACGTGCGTTCGGTGGAACGGCACGTCCATCGTGGACTTGTCGTTCGCATCGCCGGCAGCTGTGCGGCGGGTCACCGGCTGGAGGGTGGCGGTGGAGGTGGAAACGCTCAGCGACCACCTCCATATCACCATGATGCTTGGCGTCACTCCTCGCACCGGCCTGGAACCACCCTGCGGAAAGCACACCACCGCGCCGCGATGGGCGCTCGGGCGCCTCGACCCATGCGCCGCGGCCGTCCTTGTCGTCGCCTGGGCGGATGGGGACGTCGGGCTCGAAAACGACGAAGCGGGGTTAGGGGCGGAGCGAATAAGGGCGGCGATGACGCGCGCGTGCGGCGTCGCCATGCAGCGCGTGTGGGAGCCACCTTCGCGGGGTGCAGTGCAGTGGAGGTCGGCTGAAATCGCGCAGCTCCGGGAGCTCTGCGTGCTCGCCCGGCACCAGAAGTCTCGGGCGCGTCGTCGGCGACGCGCGGTGTCCGCCGTGAAAATCGCGCGCCACCATCGTGGGTACCGGTCCGCGGTGGGTGATCTCCGGAGGGAGATTCTCAGAGCCAAATCTCGGCAATGGGACGAACTCCCCTCGACGCTCGAAAGCGATCCGTGGGGACGCCCCTATAAATTAGTATTGGGGTAGTTAAGGGCATGGGTGCCCCCCGTGACCGAGCGTATGGACCCCGAGCTCCTGCGGCTGGTGACCGACACCCTCTTCCCTGTGGTGGCGGTGGATCGGGTGCAACCCGCTGCAGTGCGGTCGGAACT
>NW_016936840.1:0-5603 GCF_001483705.2 Eufriesea mexicana
GGAGCGCAGGAGTTCATCGAACTGCAGTGTATGGCACCAAAGTCATAGCTATCCACTACATACATATTAGAGCACTGTAGGGCGCAGGAATCCACTTAAAGGCGGACTACGTCACCAAAGTCAAAGCTGTCCCCTCCAAACCTAACCAATCGTAACGTATCCAAACGTAACCTAACTCAACCTGATGCGCTGCAACCACTATTACTGGCATTCCCAGAGCACAGCAGAACACATTAGTGCAGAGTAGAACGCAGGAATCCATAGAATCGCTGTGTATATCAGAAAAGTCGAAGCTACGAAAATCTAACCATAGCCAACAGAACATTACCAAGCATAGACTAACTCTATCTATGGTGCTGGGGCAGGTATTACTCCCTTCACCAGTGCCATGCAGGGAATGCTAGAGCCCAGTAAATCGCAGAAATCCACCGAACATCAGTACACAAAATAAAAGTTAAGCTATCCTTGCCAATCTTAGCCTAACCCAACCTAACCGAACGTAACCCGACTCAACATAACTTGCAGTGACCACTGCTGCTGGCCTTCCTATAGCCAAGCTGAAAATATTAGTGCACTGCAGGGCGCAGGAATGCACATAATAGCAGAATATAGCACTAAAGCCAGAGCTATCCTCTTCCAAACTAACCATCGTAACATGATCAAACGTAAGCTATCTCTACCTAACGTGCCGCGACCACTATTGCTGGCATCCCGGGAGCCAAGCAGAATTCATTTATGGAGAGTAGGGCGCAGAAATCCATAGAGTCGCAGTGCATACCGGAAAAGCCAAACCTGCCCAAAATTAACCCAAACCAACGGCACATAACTAGACATGGCATAACTCAACCTAACGCAGCGAGAACGCCATTGCTGTCCTCCCCAGAGCAAAGCAGCAAATACTTTCGCACAGTAGAGCGCATAAATCCAAAGAATAGCAGTGTACAACACAAAAGTTAAAGGCATCCTAGCCGAACTTAGCTTAAGCCAACCTAACCGAACGTAAGCTGACTCAACATGACGAGCCGAGACCACTATTGTTGGACATCGCAGAGCCAAATTGAAAATTTTGGAGCTCAGTAGGGCGCAGGAAACCACCTTACAGAGGACTATGGCACTAAAGTCAAATCCCTCCTCCCCTACACTGACCAAACGTAATATAAGCAAACGAAGCCGAACTCAACCAAACGTGCCGAGAACGCTATTGCTGGCCTCCCCAGAGCCAAGCTGTGCGCGCTAGTGGAAATTAGAACGCAGATGTATATAGGATTGGGGCGTATATCAGGAAAGTCAAAGCAACACAAACCTAACCCAAACCAACGGAAGACAGCCAAACATAGCTTAACTCAAGCTTCCACACCGAGACCGCACCTGCTGCCCTTCCCGGAGCCAAGCAGCACATACTTGCGCACAGTGGAGCCCATATATCCACCGAATAGCAGTGTACAACACAAAAGTTAAAGCTATCCAAGCCGAACTCAGCGTAACCCAACTTAACCGAACGTAGCGTGACTAAACATAACGCGCCGAGACCACTATTTATGGCGTTCCTGGAACCAAGCTTAAAGAATTAGAGCACTGTATGGTGAAGAAATCTACCTAATAGCAGACTATAGCACGAAAGTTACAGCCATCCTCTCTTAACCTAGCCAAACGTAACACAACCAAACGTTACCCAACCCAACCTAACGTTCCACGACCACAATTGCTGGCCTCCCTAGAGTCAAGCGGAACACGTTAGTGGAGAGTAGAGCTCAAAAATCCTTATGATCGCTGCGTTCATCAGAAAAGTCGAAAACACCCAAGCCTAACCCAAACCAACAGAACAAAGCCAAATATAGCCTGACCTTACCTAACGTGCCAAGACCGTAATTGTTGCCACCCCAGAGCCGAGTAGGGCATGCTAGAGCACAGCAGATCGCAGAAATCCACCGAAAATCGGGGTACAGGACACAAGTTAAAGCTATCCTGACCAAACTTATCCGAAACCAACCTAACCGAACGTAACGTAACTCAACATAATGTGCTGCGACCACTATTGCTGGCCTTCTCAGTGCCAAGCTGAAAACGCTAAAGCACTGCTTGGAGCAGAAACCCGCCTAAAAGCAGACTATGGCACTAAAGTCTAAGCTATTCTCACCTGACATAACCATCCGTAACATAACCAAACATAACCGAATATAACCTAACCCAACAGAACGTGCCGCGACCACAATTTCTAGCCTCCCCAGATTCATGCAGACACACTAGTGGGGAGTAGACCGCAGATATCCATATAATCGCAATGAATATCAGAAAAGTAGAAGCTACCCAAGCATAACCCAAAACAGCAGAACAAAGCCAAATATAGCCTGACTTTAACCTACGTCCCCAGACCACTATTGTTGCGCCCCCCTTCACCCTACAGACAAACAGGGCATACCAGAGCACAACAGAGTGCAGACATCCACCGAATGGCATTGTACATCACAGAAGTTAAAGTTATCCTTACAAAACATAGCCTGACCCTACATAACCGAACGTAACCTGACACAATATAAAGAGCTGAGGCAACTTTTGCTGGCCCTCCCAGAGGCAAGCAGAACACATTAGTAGAGAGCAGAACGCAGAAACCCATATGATCGCAGTGTATATCAGAAAAGTCAATGCTTCCCAAACCTAACCCAAACCATCGGAAAATAACCAAACATAACGTAGATTAATCTAACGCGCCGATACCGCTCATGTTGCCGCCCCCAGAGCCAAGCAGGTCATACTAGAGCACACTAGATGGCAGAAACCCACCGAATAGTAGCGTAAAGCGCAAAAGTTGTGGCTACCCTGACCAAACTTGGCCTGACCCAGCCTAACCGAACTTAACATGACCGAACGTTAGGTGCAGAGGCCACTATTGGTGGCCTTCCCAGATGTACGCCGAAAATATTGAAGCATGGTAGGGAGCAGATACCCACCTAATAGCAGAATATAGCACTAAATTCAAAGCTATCCTATCCATACCTTACCAACCGTAACATGATCAAACGTAACATAACTCATCCTAATGTGCCGCGACCACTACTTCTGGCCACCAACGAGTCAAGCGGAACACACTAGTGGAGAGTAGAACGCAGAAAGCCGTATAATTGCAGTGTATACCAGAAAAGTCAGAGCTGCCCAAACCTAACCCAAACCAACGTAACATAACAAAACGTAACATAACACAACATAACGTGTCTAGACCAATATCGCTAGCCTTCGCAGAGACAATCGAATGCAAGCGCAGCAACGCATAGCGCAGTTATCGACCGAAGAGCAGTGTGTAGAACGAAGGTTAAGGCCATCCCAAACAAATTTACTCTAAGCTAGCCCAACCAAACTTGACATATGTCAGACAAACGCGCCACGGCCACTATTGCTGGCCTCGCCAGAGACCAGGAGATGCCAGTAGAGCAATGAAGTGCACAGATGTCGACCGCATAGCAGTCCATAGCATGAGAGTCAAAGCTTTCCCATCCTAACCTAACCTTTCTGACGAAGCCCAGGGTAACATATCTCAACTCAGACAAATGTGCCGAGATCAATACTGCTGGCATCCCCATAGCCGAGCAGAGTAAACTAGAGCAAAGCAGCTCGCAGAAATTCATCGTATAGCAGTGTATAGCACAAAGGTAAAAGCCGTCCTAACCAAACTTAGCCAAACCTAACCTAGACAAGCGCAACACATCCCAGCCAAACCTGCCACGACCGCTGCTGCTGGTCCCCCAAGAGACAGGCAGATGCTAGTAGAGCAATGCAGTGCGCAAATATCGACAGAAAAGCAGTCTATAGCGCAAAGACGAAGCTATACTGACCAAACCTATTCGAACGTAGCTAAGACATGCGTAACCTAACCCAAACTTGCGTGCCGGGACCACCATTGCTGGCCTCCCCAGAGCCAAGCAGGGCATACTAGAGTTCAGCAGAGCGCAGGAATCCACCGAATATCTGTGTACAGCACAGAAGTTAAAGCTGCCCTGGGTAAACATAGCCTGACCCAACCTGACCGAGCGTAACCTGACTCACCGTAACGTGCCGAGACCACTATTCCTGCCATTGCCGGAGCCAAGCTGAACATATTAGAGCACAGCAGGGCTCAGAAATCCACCTAATAGCAGACTACTGTACTAAAGACCAAGCTACCCTCTCCTAACCTAAAGAATCGTAACATAACCAATCGTATCCTACCTTACACCGTCGCGCCGCAGCAACCCTTACTGGCCTCCCAAGTGACAAGCAGGGCATACTAGAGCGCAGTGGAACGAAGAAATGAACCGAATTGCTGTGTACAGCGCAATAGTTGATGCTATCTTGACCAAATATAGCCTACCCCAACCTAAGCGAACGTAACCTGCCTCGACATATCGCGAAGAGACCACTATTGCTAGCCATCCCTGACGCAAGCTGAAAGCATTAAACCACTGTAGGGAGCAGAAATCCACCTAATCGCAGACTGTGGCACTAAAGTCAAAGTCATCCACTCGTAACTTAGCCAACCGTATCACAACAAATCGTACCCAAACACAACCTAACGTGCCGCGACTACTATAGCTGACCTACCCAGAGCCACGCAGAACACATTAGTGGAAAGTGGGATGCAGAAATCCATAGAATCGCAGTGCATATGGGAAAAGTCATAGTTACCCAGACCTAACCAGAACAAACAGAACACACACAAACTTAGCCTAAATCAACCTAACGCGCCGAAACCGCCATTGCTGCCCTTCCCATAGTCAAGCAGGGCCTGCTACAGCACAGCAGAGCGCAGAAAGCAATCAAACAGCAATTTATGCCACGGGCGTAGAAGCTATCCTATCCTAACCTAACCAAGCGTAACACAAGCAAACGTAACTTAACCCAACGTAACGTGCCTAGACCGCTATTGCTGGCATCCCCAGAGACGGGCAGAACACATTAGAGCACAGTAGAGCGCAGAAATCCTCCGCATTGCAGTGAAAACCACATGTGACGTAGATACCCTAACCTGACCTCACCTATCCTAAACCAACCAAACGTAGTGTAGCTCAAGATAACATGACGAGACTATCATTGCTGTCCTCCACACAGACAAGCAGAATATACTAGAGCACAGTAGAGCGCAGAAATCCAGCGCATTGCAGTATACAGCACAAAAGTCGAAGGTATCCTGACCCCACCTGATTTAACCTAACCTAAGCAAACGTAGCGTAATCCAATGTAACGTCCCGCGACCACTGCTTCCGGCCTCCACAGAGCCAACCAGAATATGGTTGAGAACCGTAGATCAGAGGAATTCACCGTATACCAGTGTATAGCGCGAGGGTCAAAGCTATCCTACCCAAACATGACCAAGCATAGCCTAAACAAACATAACGTAACTAAACCTAACTTGTCACGACCGCTATTGCTCGCCACCCGGAGCCGAGCAGGACATATTAGGGCACAGTAGAGGGCAAAGGTCCACCGAATGGCAGTTTGTGGCACAAAAGTCAAATCCATCCTATCCCAACTTGACCAAGCGTAACATAAACAAATGTAGCACAACTCAACCTACCGTGCCGGGGCCACTATTGTTAGAATGCCCAGAGCCATGCAGAATATACCAGAGCACA
>NW_016936841.1:0-271 GCF_001483705.2 Eufriesea mexicana
TTATAGATTGTGAATAAACTTATTCCCTGGCAAGTATATGGCTGTACTTGCCATTGGATTGCACGCGATAGGCGATCTAATCACCAAGCTATGACAGCTTATAGTTTTTGAATAGACTTATTCTCTGGCAAGTAGATGGCTGTACTTGGCATTCGATTGAAGGCGTTATGCCATCTACTCACCATTCTATAGCAAGTTATAGATTTTGAATAGACCTATTCTCTGGCAAGTAGATGGCTGTACTTGCCATTGGATTGAAGGCGTTAAGTGA
>NW_016936841.1:299-562 GCF_001483705.2 Eufriesea mexicana
ATTCTCTGGCAAGTAGATGGGTGTACTTGCCTATGGCTGATGGGGTTAGGCGACCTATTCATCAAGCTATAACAGATTATATATTTTGAATAGACCTATTCTCTGGCAAGTAGAAGGCTGCACTTGCCATTGGATTGAAGGCGTTAGGCGATCCTTTTACCATGCTATATCAGGTTATAGATTTTGAATAGACCTATTCTCTGGCAAGTAGATTGCTGTACTTGCCATTGGATTGAAGGCGTTAGGCTATCTAATCAGCAAGC
>NW_016936841.1:576-793 GCF_001483705.2 Eufriesea mexicana
TTTGAATAGACTTATTCTCTTGCAAGTAGGTGGCTGTACTTGCCATTGGATTAAAGGCGTTAGGCGATCTATTCACCAAGCTATAAGAGGTTATAGATTTTGAATAGACATATTTTCTGGCTAGTAGAAGTCTGTACCTGCCATTGGATTGATGGCATTGTGCGACCTATTCAACAAGCTATTAAAGATAATATATTTTGAATAGACCTATTCTCTG
>NW_016936842.1:0-650 GCF_001483705.2 Eufriesea mexicana
TGGAGAGTAGGACGCAGAAATCCATATAATCGCTGTGTATATCGGAAAAGTCAAAGCTACCCAACCCAGACCCAAACCAACAGAACATAACCAAACATAGCATAGCTCACCCTAACGTGACGTGACCGCTATTTCAATAACCAAACATAGCATAGCTCATCCTAACGTGACGTGGCCGCTATTTCTGCTCTCCCCTGAGCCATGCAGTACACGCTTAAGCTCAGTAGAGCGCTGATATCCACCGTATATCAGTATAAAACACAAATGTTAATGTTATCATGACCGAACAGTGCCTGACCCAACCTAACCGAACGTAACCTGACTCAAAGTAAAATGCAGGGACCACTATTGCTGGCCTCCACAGAGCCAAGCAGAACACGTTAGTGGAGAGTAGCGCGTCGAAATAAATAGAAGCTCAACGTATATCAGAAAAGTCGGTGCTACCCAAACCTAACCCAAACATACTGAACATATACAAACATAGACAAACTCAACCTAACGTGCCGAGGCAGATAGTGCTGCCTCCGCAGACCTAAGCAGGACATCGAAGTGCACAGTAGAGCGCATATATCCACCGAATAGACGTATACAGCACTAAAGTTAAAGCTATCATAACAAAACTTATCGTAACCCGACCTAACTGGTCGTAG
>NW_016936843.1:0-439 GCF_001483705.2 Eufriesea mexicana
GAAATAGTGCCGGAAGTGGAAGTGTGAGTGACAGGTTATTGCGCAGTTTCCTGTCGGCCCTTATCTTCGCTAAATAGGGACAGCTGATTAGAATTTTTCTATCTACTTTTGTAGGGCAGACCCTTCTCTACCAGAATCTATGACTTTTTTCCGCCTTTCGTCGTTTTTTTTCGAGAAATAGTGCCGGAAGTGGAAGTGTGAGTGACAGGTTTCAGCGTAGTTTCGCGTCGGCCCTTATCTTCGCGAAATAGGGACAGCTGATTAGAATTTTTCTATCCACTTTTGTAGGGCAGACCCTTCTCTACCAGAATCTATGACTTTTTTCCGCGTTTCGTCGCTGTTGTTCGAGAAATAGTGCCGGAGGTGGAAGTGTGACTGACAGGTTTCTGCGTAGTTTCGCGTCGGCCCTTATCTTCGCGAAATAGGGACAGCTGATTAG
>NW_016936844.1:0-977 GCF_001483705.2 Eufriesea mexicana
CTATGTACTGTGCTGTCATTTGCTAATACTTCGAGAGATAGTGGACCTGTTCCTTGTCATCCTGGCATTGTTATAGGATTTAAACTATCATTGAACAGATTAGTACTGCGACTGCAGTGCTTTGCTGGAGGATGTACTATGTACCGTACAGCCAGTTGGAAGTATTTCAAGACATAACAGTTATATACATTGGTTATTCCTGAAATGATTTGTAATTAACGTCATCAGCGAACAAAGTAGCCCAAGGTCTACATTACTGTGATGATGGCTGTGCTCGGTACTGTGATGTATCTTTTTGATGACTCGAGGAATTATGTCCTCCATTCCTCGTTCTAGTAGTGCTGTAGGATATGCATCACCAGTTGACAGATTAATTCAACGGCAACAGTGCTATATTGGTGGATGTAATAGGTACAGTACTGTCAGTTGGACGGAAATACCTCTAACCGTAACCGTAATATAAATTTGCTACACACGATTGGCTTTCAAATATATAACATTATTGCAAAAAGCAGCCCATCGGCTATAGTATTATGAGGATGGCCGTACTCAGCACTGTGTTGTCATTCACTAATGTCTCGACGGAAAACGGGTCTGCCTTTTGTCATCCCGGAATTGCTATAAAACGTTAACCATCATTGAATAGATTAGTACAGCGGTTTCAGTGCTATGTTTGTTTATGCAATGAGTACCGTACTGTCAGTTGGAAATATCTAAAGACACAAAGGTGCGATACATTGGTCATTCCAGAATTGCGTTGGTATTTACACCATCAGTGAACAAAGTAGTCCAAAGGCAGCAGTAATGTTATGACGGCTATACTGAGTACTGTGCTTTCAATTGTTAGTATCACTGGGAAGTTCGGCAGAATATAGGCCATCAGTGAACAGATCAAACCAACCGAAGCCCTGCCCCGTTGGCAGCTGTACTAAGTACCGTACCGTCAATTGTATATATCACTAGACACAGCCGTACTA
>NW_016936845.1:0-240 GCF_001483705.2 Eufriesea mexicana
TCAATAAAATTGAATTTTCCAGCCATATTCTACAGCATTGCAATGGCTATAGCACGCCAATAGGCTCTTTTCTCCATACTCATGCAAGGAAGATGGCTCACCATGATATTAGTCGAAAATGTTAATAAAATAGAACTTTCCAGCCCGATTCTGCAACACCGCAATGACTATAGCAGGCCAAAAGGATCTTCCCTCCTTACTTATGCAAGGTAGTTGGCTCACCACGATATTAGTCGAGAA
>NW_016936845.1:402-899 GCF_001483705.2 Eufriesea mexicana
AGATTCTATAGCATTGCAATGGAAATAGCACGACAATAGAATCTTTCCTCCATATTTACGCAAGAAAGGTAGCACTCTACGTTACTAGTAAAAAATGTCATTAAATAGAATTTTCCTGGCAGATTCTACTGCATTGCAATGGCTATAGCGCTCCGGAAGGATCTCTCCTCCTTACTTAGGGAAGGAAGTTAGCTCACCACGATATTTGTCGAAACTATCAATAAAATTGAACTTTCCAGCCCGATTCTGCAGCATTGGAATGGCTATAGCACGCCAAAACGATCTTTCCTCCATACTAATGCAAGGAAGCTTGCTCACCACGGTATTAGTCGAAAATACATTAAAATTGAACTTTCCAGCCCGATTCTGCAGCATTGCAATGGCTATAGCAGGACAAAAGGATCTTTCCACCCTGTTTATGCAAAGAAGTTGGGTCACCACGCTATTAGTCGAAAATGTCAATAAAATTGAATTTTCCAGCAAGATTCTACAGCATC
>NW_016936846.1:0-566 GCF_001483705.2 Eufriesea mexicana
TTTGTGTTCTGTTACGTTTTGTGCTATGCACTGCTGTTCGGCGGACTTCTGCGATCCACTGTAATCTAATATTCTCTTCTCGGAGCTGGCGAGGACAGCAATGTTGGTCTCGGCTCGTTAGGTTCAGTTGGACTTCGTTTCGTTTGGCTACGATTGGTTAGGTTAAGATGGGATATCCTTGGCTTTTGTGCCATAGACTGCCACTCAGTGGATTTCTGCGCTCTGCTGAAAAAAACTAATATGCTCTCCTCGGTGCTGGGAGTAGCAATAGCCGTCTCGGCAAGATAGGTCGAGTTAGGCTACGTTTGGCTATGTTCTCTTGGTCTGGGCAAGGCCTGGGTAGCTTAGGCTTTTCTGACGTACACTGCGATCCTATGAAATTCTCAGATCCACCCTTATCTAATATGATCTGCTTGTCTCTGCAGAGAGCAGCAAAGGCGTTCTCGGCACTCTAGGTTGGGTTATATTATTTTTGGTTATGTATCGTTTGGTTTGGATAGGATATAATAGCTTCGCCTCTTATGCTATTCACTGCTACTCGGTGGATTTCTGCGCTCTACATTGCA
>NW_016936847.1:0-934 GCF_001483705.2 Eufriesea mexicana
ATTTTCGGAGTATAACAAATGCAGATTGTCGTAAACGTGACAAGTGAATGCAAATTGATGTGTGAGACGTCCATACAAGCAAAGAAAATCCTCATCATCGTGAGGGCGAGAATCAAGTGACAAACTTAGAAACCCGCATTATCTCGGGGCCAGCGCTCAAGCGACAGACTCAGAAACCCGCGTTTTCACGAGACCTGCGCTCAATGTGTTAACCCTTTGCACTCGAGAGATGACCTTTAGTCACCATTTCATAAAATTTGGAAGATCGATATTAACCCTTTGACTACGGTAGACTTTGAAACGCACCGGACGTACCACACGGGTAGGAACTCATTTACAATGTCCGCCGAGAACGGCAAAATTTTGGATAGAGATGCGCCCTCCGTGTCAGAAAAGTAAACTGTGTTGAGCGCTTATATGCGCCCTCTGTGTCACAAAAGCAAAATTTCTGAGCGCGTATATGCGCCCACAGTAGCCAAGGGGTTAATTAATATATCAAATTTAAAATAACGTGACAGTGTGCGAGATATCGAAATCAAATAATTCTACAATTCTATTATTATACAATTCTTTATTTACGGCTCATAAGGGTATCGTCAGTTTTTAGCAGAGAATCTTTGAATTTCTACTCTTCTCTAGTCAAAAAATCCTCGAGTGCAAACGGTTAAGTCTCTATAGCTCGTAAATAAAATATATTGGAATTAACAACATCCTTTATTCCGTATATTGACAATCAAAACATATTCCTACATATATAGCATAGTCTTTTATCATTCAAGAAAGGTATAACTGTCTTTGAGCGACTGACCGACTCATGGGAGTATCAAGAGGGTACGTGGCGTAGTTCACTTTTAACACTTTGTTAACCGACAATTTTACACAGAAACTATGTCATGTCACCGGCTATTATTTTGTAATGCAATCTTCAAAATCA
>NW_016936848.1:0-221 GCF_001483705.2 Eufriesea mexicana
CAATGGATGTATGTATGGGTGGTTGTATGGCAGGATGGATGTGCGGATGAATGTATGTCCGCTCGAATGGTTGTATGGATGTATTGAGGTACGGATGGCTGGATGTATGCATGTATGGATGTATGTATGTATGAATGTATGGATGTAAGTATGTATGGATGTATGGATGTATGGATGTATGGATGTATGGACGTATGGATGTACGAACGTAAGGATGTATA
>NW_016936848.1:284-509 GCF_001483705.2 Eufriesea mexicana
ATGTATGGATGTACGAATGTATGGATGTACGAATGTATGGATGTACGGATGTATAGATGTATGGATGTACATATGTATGGATGTATGGATGGATGGATGTATGAGTGGACGGATGTATGGATGGACGTATATGTGGATCGATGGATGTATGGATGGGTGCTAGTATGGATTGTTGGATGTACGGTTCGATGGACGTATGGATGGGTGGATGTATGAATGCATGGA
>NW_016936849.1:0-1114 GCF_001483705.2 Eufriesea mexicana
GGCACAAAAGTCAAAGGAGCATGACCTATTGTAGCCAAACGTAACATATCCAAGCGCAGCCTATCACAAACTAACAGGGCGATACAACTATTGTTGGCCTCCACAGAGACAAGCAGAGTGTACTACAGCACAGTGGAGCGCAGAAATCCATCGCATAGCGGTGTGTAGCACTAAAGCCATAGATACCAACCTGACCAAACCTAACCCGACCAAACGTAGTCTAACCCAAAATTGCATGCCACGACCGATATTCAAGGCCTTCGTAGAGCCAAGTAGAGCATATTAGGGCGTATTAGAGCGCAGAAATCCAACGAAAAGCAGGGTAATGCATAAAGGTCGGATTAGCATGTCCTAACATAGACAAACGTAACATAACCCAACCGAAAATGACGAGAACACTATAAATGGCGTCCACAGAGACAAGCCGAATGTACTAGGGAGCAGTAGTGCGCAGATATCCACCGCTTGGTAGTGAGCAGCACAGGAGTGGAAGATACCCTAACCTCACCTGACCTAACTGACCATAACGTAATTGATCCTAACGTGCCACGACCGCTATTGCTCACCGCACCAGGTTCGAGCGGGGTATAGTAGAGCAATGTATATCGCAGAGATCGACCGAATAGCAGTGTGTAGCACAAGAGTCGACGATAACCTAACATAACATGACCAATCCTAACCGAACCAAACGTAGCATTGCTCGAGCTAACGTGCCGCGGCAGCTGCTGCTTGCCTCCCCAGAGCAAGGCAGAACGTTGTACAGCACAATAGATAACAGGAATCCTCAGGAAAAGAGTTCAGAGAAGGAAACTCAAAGGGATCCTAAGCAAACGTAGCCTAACCTAACCTAACGGACCACAATCTAGCTCAAACTCACGTGCCACAACCGCTGTGTCTCGCCTCCCCAGGGTCGAGAGTAGTATTGTAGAGCAATGTAGAGCGCCGAGATCCACCGAATAGCAGTGTATAGCACAAAAGACAAAGAAAGAAGTCATAACCGAAACATCGCAACCTAACCTAACGAAACGTAACGTAACTCAACCTAGCGTGGCGAGACGGCTGTTGCTGGCCTCCCCACATCCATGCAGAGCATATTAGAACACAGTAGAGAGCA
>NW_016936850.1:0-305 GCF_001483705.2 Eufriesea mexicana
ATGGCTATAGCACTCAAAAAGCATCTATCCTCCTTACTTAAGCCAGGAAGTTAGCTCACCACGGTATTAGACGAAAATGTCAACAAAATTGTATTTTTCAGCCATATTGTGTATCATTGCAATGGCTATAGCACACAAAAAGCATTTTTCTCCTTATTTACGCAAGGAAGTTAGCTCACCGCGATATTAGTCGAAAATGCCATCAAAATTGAATTTTCCAGCCACATTCTATACCACTGCAATGGCTATAGCACTCAAAATCCATATTTCCTACTTACTTACGCAAGGAAGTTAGCTGACCACGA
>NW_016936851.1:0-609 GCF_001483705.2 Eufriesea mexicana
ACCAACTAGTTTGGAGATCAGTTATGTTTAAGGATATTTATAATTGACAATACGTTAATAAATGCGTAGAACAACAGGGAGCAATTGCCGGTGGATTGTTTTCTTCACTGATGAATTGTCTTTGTAGAAATTGTACATCGATTAACGGATAGTTCATGTATCGGTGGTGGCATTGACAAATGGCAATGCAGTATTGAGTGCGGCCAACTGCAAGATGTTACAGCCATTGAATTAGTGTATTCGATTATCACCTGCGTTTTCAGCACTTGTAGAATGATCAATGGGTAGAACAGTCGTCGCTGGAGGCTTTGACTCATGGCAATACATTAATGAGCGTAGCCATCAACTGAGCACTCTTGCCGTTAGAATCATCAGGTCACTATTGATTTAAATTCTGTAGCAATTCTGATATGGCGAATGGGATTTCCATTATCGCTCGTGAAATTTAGAATTGGCAACTCAGTACTGAGTGCAGATATCATCGCAATATTGTAGCCGTTGTATTAATCTGTTCACTGATGATATAAATTCTCTATATTGTAGCCCTTGTATTAATCTGTTCACTGATGATATAAATTCTCTAGCCATTCTAGAATGACAATGAGCAGA
>NW_016936852.1:0-754 GCF_001483705.2 Eufriesea mexicana
GTCTACTATGCTCTAATATGTTCAGCTTCTCTCTTGGAGGGCCAGCAATATTGGTTTCGGCACGTAACTTTGAGTTATACTACGTTCGGATTGGTTACGTTTTCATGTGTTAGGTTTGGATAGCTTGGACTTTTTTGGCACAGACTGTTTTTCGGTGGTATTCTGCGCTCTGCGGTGCTCTACAATGCTCTGCTCGACACTGTGGAGGCCAACAATAGTGTCTGCTGCACGTTAGGTTGCGTCAGGTGACGTTTGGTTATGTTACGATTTGTTGGGAAAGGAAAGGACGACTTTAACTTTTGAGCTATACATTGCCATTCGGTGGGTTTGTGTGCCCTTATGTGATCTAATATGCTTTGCTTTGCACTAGGAACGTCGGCCAAATATGTTTTGGCACGTTAGTTTATTCCATGTCATGTTTGGCTGTGTTAAGTTTGCATAGGTTAGGCTAGGATGGCTTCGACTTTTGTGCTATACACTGCTATTCCGTGAATTTCTGCGCTCTACTGTGCTCTAATATCCTCTGCTTGGCTCTGGCGCGGTCAACAATTAAGGGCCGGGCGCGTCAGGTTTAGATAATCTACGTCTGGCAGGGTTAGGTGTGGTCTGCTTAAGTTAGGATATCTATGACTTTTGTGCTATGCATTGCCATGTGGTGGCTCTCTGCGCTTCACCAGGCTCTACTAGACTCTGCTCTACTCTGGGGAGTCCAGCAATAGCGGTCGTGGCACGATAGGCTGTGTTCGGCTACGTT
>NW_016936853.1:0-3467 GCF_001483705.2 Eufriesea mexicana
CGCACAGAGTCTAGCAGAGCAACGCACGGCGTAGAAATCCAACGAATCACAGTGTATGCCACAGAAGTCGAAGCTATTCTATCCTGATATTCCCAAACGCGATATAACCAACCGCAACCTAACTTAACCAAACGTGCCGAGCCCGCTATTGCTGACATTCCCCTCGCCAAGGAGGGCATATTAGAGGACAGAAGAGCGCAGAGGTCTATAGAATGGATGTGTATAGCACGAAAGTCAAAGATATCCTAGATAGCCGAATCGAACGTAACCTAACTAAGCTACAATCACTGCGGTCGCTGTTTCTGGAAATCCCAGAGCAAAGCAGGGAATGTTATGTCTCTGCAGAGCGCAGAAATCCACTGAATAGCAGTGCACAGCACAAAGGTCATAGCTGTCCTGGCCTAACCTAAACAGTCGTAACACGAATGAACGAATCCTGGCCCAACCTGAAGTGCCTAGACCACTATTGCTGACGTGCAAAGAGAAAAGCAGAATATACTAGAGCACAGTAGAGCGCAGAACTCAACCGAATAACAGTGTATAACAGGAAAGACTAAGCAGTCCATGCCTAACCAGGGCTATCATAGTCAAACGAAACGTGGCATAACTCAACCTAACGTGACGAAACCACTACTCCTGGCCACTCCACAGCCACGCGGAGCATATTAGAGCACCGTAGCGTGGAGCAATCAATGGCATTGCAGTTTACAGGACAAAAGTGGAAGAACCATAACTAAATTTCCCTTCCTTTTTCACGTTTGGGAGATTTTCCAGGGATACCAGGTCCCTTAGGTGACGGGGGCGGGGTTATGTTGGATCTTTACACACTAAAACCCCCTCGAAGGCCAGCCCTTCTCATTTCGGTGCGATCTGGGTTTCGCGGCGACGCAATTGCCAGGACGCCCCAGCGACGTGACGGCAGTTCCCTCCAGGCGCTACGGGAAATCGCACTCGATAATTTCATGTCGGTGCGCGCCAGACGGGTCGATTACAGGCACACGAAGCACGCATACACTGCGTACGACGCGCGACCATCACGCGGCGCAGCGCGTCCGGACCACGTTCTCTCGGACAAGCGGGCCCACACTCGCCAGGCCGTGGTCACCCTGACTTAGGTTACAACAGGAGAGAGAGACAGTCTCCCCGGCTTTAGGTTCATGGTCGCTCGCGAAGGCGGAGGTCTAACGCGTTAACGCATCCGGCAGTGCGCGCGACGACCACTGGAGCCGCACTTGCAGCCTCCACAGCCCTACGCGCGAGAAGCACGCGCTACGCTGGCGAGCTCTCTCCGCGGCCTCCTTCTGTAACATAACAGCCTCGCAGAAGGGGGCAACCGCACGCCACGCACCTAAGCGCTCCATCATCCGCGCCACGACGACGAAGAGTGAAATGTCCCGACCCACCACGCGACAAAGTACCCGGCGATCGCGAGCCCACTCCGGACATTCCTCCAGCGCGTGCTGCGCCGTGTCCCGCCTTTTCCCGCAGTGATGACACCGCGCCTCACGTTCCGGCACGATGCGACACAGGTACTCCCCGAAGCACCCGCGCCCGAATAGCACTTGTGTCAGGCGGAAAGTGTGCCGGCTGACGCTGCGCCCCCATGCATCCAGCGCGGGGAGCACAGCCTCGATCGCCCGGTGCCGCCGTCTGCTTGGCTTCCTCAGCCGAGCCAGCCAGGCAGTCATCACGGACTGTCGGACACTTCTTCAGGAGCTCCGCCACCGCCAGCATGTAGGAGTACGTAGATACGGGCCTCCCACACCGCTTGCAGTTCGAACGACGGAACAACCGCCAGGACCATCGCCGCCTCGTTGGATATTGTACGGTAACAGCACACGAACCTGATCGCCATCCTTCGAGCGACGCGCCGGAGAATCGCCAGACTGCGCGGACAAGCGACCAGGTCATTCGCCCAGATCGGAGCCACATGACGTGCCACCGAGCGAAGGACTCCTGTGTAGAGGCGGCGCACCCTTCCGTCTGGCCCTCCCAGGTTGGGTAGCAGGCGACACATCGCCTCCGCCATACCTTCCAGGCGTGGTTCCAGCACGATCAATTGCTCGTCGAACCTCCAGTGGCTATCGAGGAAGAGACCGAGGTTCTTCATACGGTCCCGTACCTCGACCACGACGTTCCCCACGCGCATCAGGAACTTAGGCGGCTTCACGCGGTGCCGAAGGCAAAACGACATTGGCTCTGCCTTCTCGGTGGAGATACTCAACCTCAGCCGCTGGATGCTATCCGCGACCAGGGCCACGCCGCTTCCAGCGCGCAGCGTGCTCTCTTCCCAACTCGACCCGGCGGCAACCACCAGCGTGTAGTCCTCTTAACACATCAGGCTCAAGCCGCGGGGCAGCGGAGTGCACAACACGTTTCATACGCGAGGTCCCAGAGGACAGACCCGAGTTCAGATCCCAGTGGAAACCAGCAGTTCGTCGCCCGCACGACGGTTGGGTATCGTCCGGGATACTCAATCGAGTGCTCCGCCACATAGACGCCGTTCACCGCCATCATGTGTTGGGGAACCCTGCGGTACAACAGGGCGTACCGGATTGCGGTACAGGGCAGTGGGTTGAAAGCGTTGGCGATATCCGTATCTACCGCCAGCACCACCCCATCCCGGTCAACGGCAGCCCCCTACAGGGTACGAACGCGCATAATCGCGTCGATCGTCGACCGGCCCTGCGGTAATCCGAAATGGCTGACGCTGAGATCGGGACACACGTCCATTAAATGCTCTCGGAGGCGGGCAGATAGAACGCGCGCGAAGAGCTTGCCCGCCTCGTCCAGCACGCGCATCAGCCGGTATGCCTTCCGAGAGTCCGGCGGCTTCCCTGGTTTCGGGATCAGCACGACACTCGCTCTCTTCCAACATGCCGTGAAGCGAACGCTCCTGAGGCAGCTCTCGAACAGCCGTCGCACACGGTCAACCCACGACTCCAGTGCCAGTTCCAAGGCTCGGCATGGGATGCCGTTCGGTCCGGGGGCGGTGCACCACGCCCCCATCCTACCGACCGCACGTCCCAACTCATCGCGCGAGACAATGTGCTCGTCGGACCATCCGACCAGTTCCGATCGCACTGCAACGGGTTGCACCCCCTCCGCCGCCATCACCGGGAAGAGGGCCTCGGGGCCCATACGCTCGGTCCCGGGGGGCGCCAATGACCTTAACTTCCCAGAAACTAATATATAGGGGCGTCCCCACTGATCGCCTTCGAGCGTCGCGTGGAGCCCGTCCGATTGCCGAGATTTGGCTCTGCGGATCTACCTCCAGAGATTGCCCAACGCGGACCTGTCCTCGCGATAGAGGCGCGCGATAACTTCGGCGAACACCGCGCGTCGACTACGTCGCGCACGGGTATACTGGCGCCGGGCGAGCACGCAGAGCTCACGGAGCCACACGATTTCGGCCGACCACCAGTGCACTGCACCCCTCGAAGGTGGCTCCCTTACCTCAGGCATGG
>NW_016936854.1:0-920 GCF_001483705.2 Eufriesea mexicana
CGTGTTGTGTGAGCCTGTGATCGACCCGTCTCGCGCGCATGGTCATGGACGTTTCGGGTGCGATTTCCCGTCGCGCCAGGAGGAAACTACTGACGCGTCGCGGGGGCGTCCTGGTAATTGCGTCGCCGCGAAGTCCAGGGCGCACAGAAATGCGAAGGGCTGGCCTCGTGGGGGCTTTGGTGTGTAAAAGAACCACGTAACCCCGCCCCCTGCCCTAAGTGGCCGGGTGTCTTTGGAAGATTGTGAAACGTGGAAGACGTGAAGAAGAAGAAAAAAAGGAAGTATAGCTTTGACTTTTCTGCTATACATTGTCATTCTATAGACTTCCGCGCTCCGCGCTCCTCTAATGCGTTTTGCTTAGCGATATAGAGGCCAGCAGTAGTGGACTCCTCTCGATTATGTCTAGTTAGTTTACGTTTGGTTATGTTAGGATGGATCATGTGGGATTAGGATATCTTTGACTTTTGTGCCATACACTGCTATTTCGAGGCTTTCTGTGCGCTACTGTGCTCTAATATGCTCTGCTTTGACTCTGGGCAGGCCAGAAATTGTGGCCTCGTCGCGTTGGATTGTGTTAAGTTTCGTTCGGTTATGTTACCTTTGGCTGGGTTAGGATAGGGTAACTTTGACTTTTATGCTGTACACTGCTCTTCGGTGGATTTCTGCGTTCATCGTTGCTCTACTATACACAAATCAACTCCGTGGAGGCCAGCAGTGGCGGTCGTGGCGCGTTGGTTTGAGTTATGTTACGTTTGGGTTGGCCAGGGTAGGTTAAGCTTGGTCAGGATGACAGGGATGACTTTGTCGTTTGTGCTATACACGGCTATTCGGCGGACTTCTGCGCTCAACAACGCCCAAGTAGATCCTGCTTTGCAGTGGAGAGGTTAGATATAGTGGTGTTGGCACGCTAGGCTGTGTTA
>NW_016936855.1:0-997 GCF_001483705.2 Eufriesea mexicana
GGATTCATACTGAACGCACCTGGTCACCGTGGAGTGCCGCTGTTCGCCGAAAAGCAGTGAAAAGCGAAAAAGGGGTAAGTAGCCCCTTCTAACCTAACCAATCGTAACGTAACCGAACGTAACATAGCTCAACCTAACGTCATCCGACTACTATTGCTGGCTTTCCCAGAGACAAGCAGAACATATTAGGGTAGAGTAGAGAGCAGAAATCCACAGAATCGCAGCGTACAGCAGAGAAGCCTAAGCTATCCAGGATAAGCTATCCAGGACTATCCCAAACAAATATAGCCTAACCAAACGAGGCCTGACTCAACATAACGAGCCGCGACCTCTATTGCTGGAAGCCCCAGGGCCAAGCAGAATACAGTAGAGCAGAGTAGAGCGCCGGAGACGACAGAAAAACAGTGTGTACCACGCAAGACAAAGCCATAATAACCTGACACAGGCAAACAAAGCACAACCAAACGTACCCTAACTATAACTAACGCGCGGAGACCTCTATTTCTGGCCATTCCAGAGTCCAGCTGAGTATGGTACAGCACAGTAGAGCGCAAATATCCACCGCGTTCCAGTGTACAGTGTAAAAGTCAAAGATATCCTATCCGAACCCAAACATGCCTAACCTTACCAAACGTAACCATACCCTACATAACGCCCAGCGGCCACCGCTCATGGCCTCGCCAGAGTATAACAGAGCACATTAGAACACAGTAGGGCGCAAATATTAACCGAAAAGCAATTCATAGCACGAAAGTCAGATCTCTCCTCTCCGTACATCACCAAACGTGACATAACCAAACGTAACCTGACATAACCTAACGTGCCGAGATCACTATTGTTTTCATCCCCACAGCCAAGCAGAGCCTACTAGAGCTCAGGTAAGCGCAGAAATCCACTGCATTGCAGCGGAGAGCACAGAAGTCAAAGATATCGCAAACTAACCCAGACAGACCTATCCGAACCAAACGTAACATTACCCAACGTAACGCGCCGCGGC
>NW_016936856.1:0-1371 GCF_001483705.2 Eufriesea mexicana
ATACATACATCCATACATACATCCATGCATACATCCATACATACATCCATACAAAGATCCATAATTCGATCGATCGATCCTTCCATCCATCCATACACCCAACCACCCATCCACGCATCCGTTCATCCACCCATCCACGCATCCGTTCATCCAAAAATCCATTTATCCATACTTCCGTCCCTCCACCCATCGATTCATCCACTCACACATCAATACATTCATACATCCATACATCCATACATCCATCCATAATCCATACGTACATCCGTACAACCATACAACCATCCACCAATCCATCCATCCTTCCATGCATGCATACACACATCAATACACAGATGCATACAAACACATGTGCATTCACCAATGCATACATCCATACATACATTCTTACATACATCCATAAATACATCCATACATACAGAAACACAAACATCCATATATACATCTATACATACAACCATGCATCCGTTCATCCGTCCATCCATACATACATCAGTCCATACATCCATACATACACCCATACATTCGACCATACATACATCCATACATACATCCTTACATACATCCATACATACATCCACACATATATCCACAAAAACACCCATACATGCATCCATGCAAACATCCATACATACATCCATATGTACAACCATATATTCATCAATACATACATCCATACATACGTCCATCCACCAATCGATCAATCCATCATTACATCCATACATTAATCAATACATACATCCATCCATCCATTCATCCGTTCATCCATCCATCCATACATCCATACATCCACCATCCATATATCGATAGATCCATCCATTCGTACTTCCATTCTTCGATACATCCATCCACCCATACATCCATACGTATTCACACCCATACGGCCATGCATCCGTACATCCGTCCATCCATAACACAATCCATCCATATACCCATCCATCCGTACGACCACCCATCCATACATCCACCGATCCATACATCCTTCCATCCATACATAAATCCACCATACCATCCATCCATCCATCTATACATCCATACATACATCAATACATACATCCATAAAAACACACATATGTACATCCATGCATACCACCATACATTCATCCGTACATACATCCATGCATACATCCATACATACATCCATACAAACATCCATAAATACATCCATACATCCATCCATTCATACATCCACCCACACATACATCCACCCATCCGCACATCCACCCATCCATAATCCACCCATTCATACAGCGATCGATCCATACATCCATACATCCATACACAAACCCATACACTCGCCCATACATGCATGCATAGGCACATCCGCATGTACATCCATAGATACATCCATGCATCCGGCCATGCATACAA
>NW_016936857.1:0-1724 GCF_001483705.2 Eufriesea mexicana
ATTCTAAACTAGCAAAACGTATCGTAGCCGGACGTAACATAACTCAACTTTACGTGACGAGACCTCTATTGCTGCAATCCTCAGAGACAAACGGAACAAATTAGAGGATAGCGTACCGCAGCAATCCACGGAATCGCAGTGTATTGCTGAAAAGTCAAAGGTATCCGTACCTAACACAAACAAATGTAGCCTAGCCAAACGTAGCACAACTAAACACAACGTGCCGCGACCTCTATTGCTGGCGTCGCCAGGGCCAGGCAGAAAGTAGTAGAGTACAGCATACGACAAAAATCCTTCGAACAACATTGTACAGTACGAAAGTCAAAGCTATTCTGACAGAACCTAGCCAATCCTTATATAAACAAACGTAACCTAACTCAATCTAATCCAGGCCTACCCCAAACCATCGTAAGCTGAACAAGTGTAGCCTTACTCAACATAACGTGTTGCGTTCACTATTGCTGGCCCCTCCAGGGACAAGCGGAATATAGTAGAGCAGAGTAGAGCGCAGAAGTCCACCGAATAACAGTCTACAGTACGAAAGTCAGAGCTATCCTGACGGAACCTTACCAATCGTAGCTTAACCAAACGTAACCTAACTCAATCTTACGAGCCGCGACCGGTATTTCTGGCCACCCCAGAGACGCGCAGTAGATGGTGGAGGAGAGTAGAGCGCAGAAATTCATAGATTCGCAGTTGATAGCACAAAAGTAAAAGTCACTATATCTTAACGTGGCCAAACGTAGCACAACAGAACGTAACTGAGCTCAAACCAACGTGCCGAGGACTCTATTGTTGGCCTTCCCAGAGAAGGGCAGAATATATTAGAGCACAGTTGTTCCCCGAAATCCATCGAAAAGCAGTGTATGGCACGAAAGCCAAAGCTATCCTATCCTATCCCTACAAATCCTAACAAAACCAAAGGTAACATAACTCAATCTAACGTGCCGCGACAACCATTGCTGGCCTCTTCAGAGCTAAGCAGTGCATACTAGAGCACGGTAGAGCGCAGAGATCCACCGTATATCTGTGTATAGCACAAAAGTCGAAGCTATCCCGTCCTAACCTAACAAAACGTAACGTAACAAATCCTGGCGTGTCGAGACCACTACTGCTGCCTCCTCAGAGCCAAACAGATCATATTAGAGGAGATTGGAGCGCAAAAATCCATAGAATAGCAGTATATAGCAGAAAACTCGAAGCCATCCAGACCTAACACAAACAAATGTATCCCATTCAATGGAAGCCTAGCAAAACGTACCGAACCGCGGTCACTATTGTTGGACTTCCCAGGGACAATCAGAGTATAGTAGCTGTCTGTAGAGCGCAGAAGTGCACCGAAAACCTGTGTAAACCGCAAAAGTCAAGACTACCCAAGCAGAACCCTAGAAAACATAACGTAACCGAACGAAGCATAAATCAACCTAACGTGCCTACACCACTACTGCTGACGTCCCCAGAGTCAAGCAGAATACACCAATGCAGGGTACAGTGCTGAAATCTGCGGCGCTGAAGTGTAATGGGGAAAAGTAAAAGATATACTGTCATAACCTGACAAAGACTAACCTAATAAAACACAAGCATGCCCAACCTGCTGTGACTAGTCAACCATTGCTGGACTCCTCAACGCCAAGCAGGGCACATTAGGCCCATTAGGCATATTAGGTGACAGAGTTCCATATGATGGCAGTGTCTAGAACGAAAGTCAAACATATCCTAACCTA
>NW_016936858.1:0-566 GCF_001483705.2 Eufriesea mexicana
GCACTGCAATTCCGTGAATTTCTGCGCCCTATAGTGCTCTAGTCTGTCCTGCTTGGCTTTGGGGATTCCAGCGATTGTGGTTTCTTCTCGTTAGGTTTAGCTGTTCTACGTGAGGCTAGGTTAGATTATGTCTGGTTAGGTTAGAGTGTCTTTGACTTTTGTGGAGTACGTTGTTGTTTGGCGGCTTTCTGCGCTCTACTGTGCTCTACTGTACTCTGCACCTCTCTAGTACGGCCAGCAATAATGGTCGTGGCACGTTAGGTTATGTTAGGTTACGTTTGGTTAGGTCAGGTTAGGTTAGGTTTTGTCGGAATGGCTTTGACATTTGCGGTATACACCGCTATTCGGTCGATACCTGCGCTCTGCGTTGCTCTACTAGCATCCGCTTGTCTCTGTGCAGGCTAGCAATAGCGGCCCTGGCACGTGTGGCTGAGCTATGTTACTTTAGGCTTGTTATGGCTTGGTTAGGCTTGGATAGGATAGCTTAGACTTTTGTGCTGCAGACTCCTATGCGGTGGATATCTGTGCTCTACTCTTCTCTAATATGTTCTGCTTGGCTCTGGGGA
>NW_016936859.1:0-211 GCF_001483705.2 Eufriesea mexicana
TATTCAAAATCTATAAGCTGTCACAGCTTGGCGATTAGGTCGCCTAACGCCTTCAATCTAATGCAAGTACTGCCATCTAGTTGCCGGAGAATAGGTCTACTCAAAACCTATAATCTGTTATAGCCTGCTGAATAGGTCGCCTAACGCCTTCAACCAATGGCAAGTACTGCCATCTACTTGCCAGAGAATTAGTCTATTCAAAATATGTAAC
>NW_016936859.1:331-960 GCF_001483705.2 Eufriesea mexicana
ATAGATCGCCTAACGCCCTCAATCCAATGGCCAGTATAGCCACCTGGTTGCCAGAGAATTGGTCTATTTACAGTCTGTAACGTGTCACTGCTTGGTGAATATATCGCCTAACGCCTACAATCCAATGGCATGTACATTGATCTGCTTGCCAGAGAATAGGTCTATTCAAAATCTATAACCTGCTATAGCTTGGTGAATAGATCGCCTAACGCCTTCAATCCAATGACAAGTACAGCCATCCACTTGCCAGAGGATATATCTATTCAAAATCTATATTCTGATATAGCTTGGTGAATAGTTCGCCCAAGACCTTCAATCCTATGGCAAGCACCTGGGAATAGGCCAATTCAAAATCTATAACCTGTTATAGCATGGTGAATGGATCACATAACGCCTTCAATCCAATGGCAAGTACTGCCATCTACTTGCCAGACAATAGGTCTATTCAAAATCTATAATCTGTTATAGCTTGGTGAATAGAACGCATAGCGCCTTCAATCTAATGGGAAGTACAGTCATCTACTTGGCAGAGAATAGGTCAATTCAAAATCTATAACCTGTTATAGCTTGGTGAGTACATCGCGTAACGCCTTCAATCCAATGGCAAGTACAGACATCTACTTGCCAGA
>NW_016936859.1:1089-1319 GCF_001483705.2 Eufriesea mexicana
ATCCACTGGCAAGAACAGCCATCTACTTGCCAAAGAATAGGTCTATTCAAAATCTGTAACATGATACAGCATGGCGTATAGATCGCCTAACGCCTTCAATCCAACAGCAAGTACAGTGATCTTCTTGCAGAGAATCGGTCTATTCAAAATCAATAACCTGTTATAGCATGTTGAGTAGATGGCCTAACGCCTTCAATCCAATGGCAAGTACAGCCATCTACTTGCCAGAG
>NW_016936860.1:0-12689 GCF_001483705.2 Eufriesea mexicana
TGCGGAGGTCAGAAATAGTCGTGTCGGCACGTTGCCTTGGGTTGGGCTACGTTTCGCCAGGTTTCGTTTGGTTAGGTAACGGTAGGGTAGCTTTAACACTTTTGATATGCAGTGCTATTTGGCGCATACCTGCGCTCTTCTGAGACCTGTCAAATTCTGTTTTTCTCTGTGGACGCCAGTAGTAACGGTCGCGGCAGGTTAAGATGTATTATGTTACGTTTGGTTATGGTACGTTTGCTTATGTTAGGGCAGGATATCTCTGACTTTTGTGCTATACACTGTAATTCGTTGGATTTCAGCGGTCTACTGTGCTCTAGTGCATCCTTCATGGCTCCTGTGAGGCCAGCAATAGTAGTCTCGGCACGCTAGGTTGCGTTCTATTACGTTTGGTTAGGTGAGCTTTTAGTAAGGTGCGGCTAGGGTGGCTTTGACACTTGCGTTAGTCACTGTTGCTCGGTGGATATCTACATTCCACTATGCTCTACTATACTCTGCCTGGCCTTGACTAGGCCCGCAATAGTTGTATCGGCACGTTAGGCAGAGTTAGGCTAGGTTGGGCAGAGTTTGGTTAGGATATGTTTGACTTCTGTGATGTAAATTGCAATGCGGCGGAACTCTGCGCTCTACCTAGCTCTAGTATATTGTGCTTGCCTCTGGTGACGCCCGCAACAGTGTCAGGCATAGGCACGTCAGGTTTACTTAGGTTACGTTTGGTTATGTTAGGTTAGATTAAGTTTGGCTTGATAGCTCTGATTTTCGTTCTATACAATGTTATACGGTGGATTTCTGCGTTCTACTGTGCTATATAACATTCTGCTTTGCTTCAGGGAGGCAAGCAATAGTGGTGTCGGCGCCTTAGCTTGACTTATGTTACGTTCGGCTGGGATAGCTTAGACTACGTTTGGTTAGGTTAGCTTTGGCTTTTTTGCTATAAACTGCTATTCGGTAGAAACTTTGCTCTATATTGCCGAGCTATTCTCTGATTCACTCCCGTGAGGCCATCAACAGTTGTCGACGCATGTCAGGTTGAGGTAGGTTGCGTTCGTTTATGTTAGGTTGGGTTAAGTTTGGCTAGGACAACTTTAACCTTGTGCTATACACACATGTTCCGTAGATTTCAGAGCTCTACACAGCTCTAGCGTACTCTGTTTGGCTCTGGGTAGGCTATCAATAATGATCTCGGCACGTTAGGATAGGTCGTGTTATGTTTGGTTATGATACGTTTGTTTAGGTTAGGATAGGTTAACTTTGAATTTTGTGCTGTACACGGCTATTCGGTGGATTTGTGGGACATATGTTGCTCTACTAAACACCGCACGGCTTTGGGGATTCCAACAATAGTGGTCGTGTCAAGTTATGTTGAGTTGCGATGGGTTTGGTTGTGTCACGTTTCGTTTAGGTTAGAATAGGGTAGCTGTGATTTTTGTGCTACACACTTAAATTCGGTGGATTCCTGTACTCTACTCCACTCTAATATGTTCTGCTTTGCTCTGGATAGGACACAAATAATGGCCGCGGCTCGTTAAGTTCGGTTGGATTAGGTTTGGTTAGGTAATGATATGGTAACTTTGACTTTAGCGCCACAAGCTGCTATCCGGTGTATTTCGGCGCTCCACTGCGCTCTAATTTGCTCTGCTTTGCCGCGGGGAAGCCAGAAATAGCGGCCGCGGCACGATCGGCTCTGTTAGATCACGTTCGGTTATGCTACATTTGGTTGTGTTACGTTTAGTTATTTTAGGAATGGATAGCTTTGACTTTTATGTCAGACTTCTGCTTTCTACTGCGCTGTAGTATGTTCTGCTTGGATCTGGACAGGTCAGCAGCAGTGGACTGGGCACGTTAGTTTGAGCTGTACTGCGTTTGGTTGTGTTACGTTTGGTTACGTGTGGACAGGGCAGCTTCACCTTCTGTGCCATACACTGCAATTCGGTGGATGTCTGCGCACTACGGTGCTCTAACATGAACTCCATTGCCCTAGAGAGGCGAGAAATCGTGGCCGGGTCTCGTTAGGCTCAGTTGGGTTACGTTTGGTTAGGTTAAGTCGGGACAGGTTATGTTATGATATCTCGGCTTTTGTGATATACACTACCATGCGGTGGCAGTTTCTGCTCCCTACTCTGCCCTAGTACATTCTGTTTGGCTCTGTGGAGGCGAGCAATAGTGCCCATGCCCGTTAGGCTGATTTATGCTACGTTTGTTTATTACGTTTTGCAAGGTTAGGACGGGGTAGATTCGACTTCTGTGCTCTGCACTGCTATTCTGTGGATTGCTGCCCTTTACTGTGCTATAGCATATTATGCTTGGCTCTGAGGAGCAATATTCGTCTCGGCACGTTAGGTTCAGTTTGACTACGTTTGGTTATGTTACGTTCGGTTAGGTTAGGATAGGAATGATACGACTTTTGTGATATACGCTGTTATTCGGTGGACTTCTGTTTTCTACTGTGCTCTTGTATATTCTGCTTTGCTCTGCGGAGGCCAGCAGTAGCGGTCGCGGCGCTTTAGCTTCAGTTATGTTACATTTGGCTACGTTAGAGTAGGTTAGGGTTAGATAGGATAGCTCCGGCTTTTGTTATATGCACTGCTATTGGGAGGATTCCTGCGCTCTGCTGTGCTCTAGCGTGTCCTGCTTGTATCTAGGAAGCAAAGCAAAATTCTTCTCGGACCGTTAGCTTGAGTTACGTTACGTTCGGTCATGTTACGTTTGGCTATGTTGGGAGAGTATAGACTTGACATTTGTGCTAGAAACTAGTACTCGCTGCATACCTGCGACCCACTGTGATCGAATATTCCCTGCTTTACTCAGGGAGGACAGAAATAGTGGTCGCATCGCGTTAGACTTTGTTGTGTTACCTTTGGATCGGCTACGTTGTGCCACGTTAAGTCACGATATCTTAGACTTTTGTGCTATACGCAGCATATCGGCGGGTCTCTACGCTTTGCAATACACTAGTGATTTATGCGTTGATCTGGGGAAGCCAGCAATAATCGTCGCGGCACGTTAGATTGAGGTGCCCTACGTTTGGTTATGATACGTTCGGTCAGGTTAGGTTGAGGTAACTTTAACTTTTGTGCTACACGCTGCTATTCTATGGACTTATGCACTTTACTGTGCTCCATCACATTCTGCTTATCTAACACGATGCCAGCTGCAGTGGTCGCAGTTCGTTAGGTTGAGTTGTGTTACGTTTGGTCAGGTTAAGTTAGGTCAGGTTAGGTTAGATTATCGTTGACTTTTTTGTTGTACACATAAATGCGTCGTATTTCTGCGATCTTCCAAGCTCTACTATTCTCCAATTGTGTGGGGCGGCCGCCTATATAGGTCTCGGTACATTGTGATATGTTACGTTACGTTTGGTTAGGTTAGGCTTGGATATATTTGGTCAGGATACCTTTGACTATTGTGCTGTATGCTGCAATGCGTTGGAATTCTGCTCACTACTGTGCTCTGGTATATTCTTCTTGGTTCTGTTGTGGCAAGCAATACTTTCCGCGGCACATTGATTTCAGTTACGTTCCATAGGGTTGCGTTGCGATCTGTTAGGTTAGGATGGGACCGCTTTGGCTGTTGCACTGTTAACAGCTGTTCGGTGGATTTCTGCTCACTATATTCCTCTACTACAATCTGGTCGACCCCTGGGATGCCAGCAATAGTGGCCTTGGTACGTTAGGTTGAGTCAGGTTACGTTTGGTTAGGTTAGGTTATGTTAAGTTTGGTTAGGATATCTTTTTCTTTTATGCCCTAAACTGGAATGTGATGAAATTCTGCGCACAACTGTGCTCTGGTGTATTCCTCTTCGCACCGTTGTGACCAGCAATATTAGTCACGGCGCGTTGTTTTTTGTTAGGTTACGTTTGTCTGTTACGATATGCAAGGTTAGGATAGGACAGCATCGACTTTTGTGCTATGCTCAGCCACTCGGCGGATTTCTGCGATCTACTGTGTTATGATATGTTATGCCTAGCTCAGGGGAGGCCAGCAGCGGAGGTCTTGGCACCTTACTTTGAGTTACGCTTCGTTTGGGTAAGGTTAGGATAGGATGACTTTGACTACTGTGCTACGTACTGCTATTTGGTGCATCTCTGGGCCCTATGAAGCTCTATCATATTCTGCTAGGCTGCGGACGGTCCAAAAATGTTGGTCTCGGCACGTTAGGGTCACATACGGTACGTTAGATCACGTTAGGATATGATAGCTTTGACTTCTGTGCTATTCACGGCTACTCGGTCGATTTCTGCGCACTACATTTCTCTACTACTATCTGATCGATCCCTGGGAGGCCAGCGATAGTGGCCTTGGCACGTTAGGCTGAGTTACTTTACGTTTGGACGTATTAGGTTAGGCTGAGAATGGTTAGGACAGCATTGACATTCGTGGTATGCACTCGTTGGATATCTGCGCTCTACTGTGCCCTAGTATTCCCTGCTCGGCTCTGGGGAGGCCAGCATTAGTGGTCGCGGAAGGTTACCCTGTGCTTCCCTAGATTTGCATAGGTTATATTTGTTAGTATTAGGTTTGGGCAGCTCTGACTTTTCTGCAGTACACTGCGATTCTGTGGATTTTTGAGCACTACTCTACTATAATACGTCTTGCTTGGCTCTCTGGAGGCCAGCAATAGAATTCCCGGCAAGTTAGGTTTAGTAAGGTTAGGTTTGGTCATGTTAGGATGGGATAGCTTTGGCTTTTGTGCTATATACTGCTATTCGGCGGATTTCTACGCCCCACATAGCCTTTTACACTCTGCTTGGCGCTGTGGAGGGAAGCTACAGCGGCCGTGCCTCGTTAGGATGAGTTTGTATACGTTTTGTTTGTTTAGGTTACGTTAACTTTGGTTAGGGTAGCTTTGACTACCTTGCTCCGCACTGTTATTCGGTGGAAACCTGCGTTCTACTGTGCACTACTATTTTCTGCTTGTGCCTGGGGACGCTAGCAATAGTGGTCGCGGAACGTTACGTTTAGTTCGGACAAGTTTGTGTGGATTACGTGAGTTTGGTTTACGTTTGGGTAGCTTCGACCTTTATGCAGTGCACTGCAATTCTATGGATTTCCGCGATCTACTCTCCTGTAATATGATCTGCTTTGCTCTGCAGAGGCCCCAAATAGAGGACGCGGCACCACAGGTTGAGTTGAGTTACGTTATGCCAGGTTTGTTTCAGGTTTCTTTGACTTTTGTGCTGTACACAGCTTTTCGTTATATTTCGGCGCCCGGCTGTGCTCTAGTATGCTCTGCTTTGTTCTTGGGAATCCAGAAATCGTGGCCGCTGCATGTTCGCTTCGGTTGGGTTACGCTTGGTTAGGCTAAGCTAGGTCAAATCTGGTCCTGCTCATCTTAGGCATTTGTGCTGTATAATGCGAATCGGCGGATTTCTGCGCTCTACTGTGCACTAGTATCTTCTGAATGGCTCTGGTGAGGCCGGCAGCATTGTTAGCGGGACGTTATGATGAGTTATGCTACGTTTGGCGAGGTTACGTTAGATGTGGTTTGGTTAGGATACCCTTGATTTTCGTGCTATGAACCGATTTTCGCTGTGTTTCTGCGTTCTACCGTGCCATAGCGTATTCTGCTTGGCCCTGTGGACGCCAACGATAATCGTCTCGCCGCGTAAGTATGATATATGTTACGTTTGGTTAGGTTTGGTTAGATAATGTT
Source organism: Eufriesea mexicana (assembly GCF_001483705.2). NCBI lineage: Eukaryota > Metazoa > Arthropoda > Insecta > Hymenoptera > Apidae > Eufriesea > Eufriesea mexicana. Next base: position 5,651 of record NW_016936860.1, read on the forward strand.
TTGTCCGGTTGGCCTTAAATTTCGTGCTATACATCGTTCCTCGGTCGATATCTGCGCTCTATTGTGCTCTAGTATACTCTGCTTCGCACTGGGGAGTGCAGCAATTGTGGTCTCGGCACTTTACGTTCCGTTATGTCACGTTTGGTTGTGTGTGGTTAGGCTAAGCTTGGTTAGGATGGCTTTGCCTTTGTGCTATACGCTGCTATTCGTAGGACCTCTGCGCTTTACTGTGCAGTAGTATATTCTGCTTGGCTCTGGGGATTCCAGCGATAGTCGTCTCGGCACGTAAGGTTATGCCAGGTTACGTTTGGGTATGTTACGTTTGGTTTTGTTAGGCTGGCGTAGCTAGGACTCTTGTGCTATACACTGCAATTTGGTGCATTTCGGTGCTCTACCGGGCTCTATCATATTCTGCTTGTCACAGTGGACGCCAGCAACGGTGGTCGCGATACGTTAGGTTCAGCTACGTTACGTTTGGTTGTGTTATGTTTGGTTAGGATTGGTTAGGATAGCTCTGACTTCTGTGGTATACACTGCTATTCGGTCGATATTTTGCTCCACATTTCTCTACTAACCTCCGTTTGGCTCTCGCCAGGCCAGTAATAGCGGTCGTCGCACATCAGGTTGTGTTAGGTTACGTTTGCTTTGGTCAGGTTGGATTAAGTTTCGTCACGATATACCATAATTTTGTGCTGTGCACTGCTATGCGGCGGATTTCTGCGATCCACTGGACTCTAGTATATTCTGCTTTGCTCTGGGTATGCCAGCAATATTGGTCTCGGCACGTTAGGGTGGGCTGTGCTACGTTTGGTTAGGTTAGGGAACGTTGGCCTTGGCTCTTGTTCTATACACTGATATTCGGTGGATATCTGCGCTCCATATTGCTCTGCTACGCTTTGCTCGACGCTAGGAGGCCTGCAATGGCCGTTCTGTAAAGTTAGGATGAGTTTGTTTACCTTTGGTCTTGTTAGGTTACGTTAAGCTTGGTTAGGATAGCTTTGACCTTCTCGCTATACAGTGTTATTGGGTGGATTTCTGCGTCCTAATGTGCCATAGCGTATTCCGCTTTGCTCAGTGGAGGGAAGCAAATGTGGTCTCTTAAAATTAGGTTGATTTAGGTTACGTTTAGCAAGGGTAGGTAGGACTATGTTTGGTTAGGGTAGCATTGACTTTCGCGCTGTGCACTGTTATTCGGAGGATTCCATAGCTCTACTAGGCTCTTCTATATTCCTCTGGGTCCCAGAGAAGCCAGCGATATTGTTCGCGGAGCGTTCTGTTATGTCAGGCTACGTTTGGATAGGTTATCTTTGTTTGGTTTCGGCTTGCGCAGCTTTGACTCTTCTGCAGTACACTGGGGTTCAATGTATTTCTGCGCTCTACCCTCCTCTAATATATTCTTCCATGCTCTATGGAGGCTAGCAGTAGTGGTTGCGCCACAATAGGTTGTGATAGGTTGCGCCTGTTTGCGTAGAGTTTGCGATGGTTACGAGATTTTCGCTTTGACATTCGTGTTATACAGTGCTGTTTAGCGCATTTCTGCGCTCTGCGAAGCTCTATCACGTTCTGCTTGTCCCTACTGGCGGCAGCAGTGGAGGTAGCGGCACGTTAAAGTGAGTTAGGTTACGTTTGGTTATATTGGGGCGAAATAGCTTTGACTTTTGTGCTATAGCCTGCTGTTCGGTGGATCTCTGCTTTCTGCTGTGCTCCAATATGTTCCGCTGGACCCCGGGGATACCAGCGATTGCTGTCGTGGCATGTTAGGTTGAGTCAGGTTACATCTGGCTTTGATAGGTTAGGTTTGACTTGGACAGAATAGCTTCGGCTTTTGTGCTGTAGACTGCTATTATGTCGATATCTGCGCTCTGAATTGTTCTACCTGCCTCCGCTTTCCTCTGGGGAGGCCAGCAGTAGCGGTCGTGAGACGTTTCGTTGAGTTTGGTTACGTTCAGTTCGGTTGGTGTAGGACATGTTCGGCTATGATGGCTTTGAGATTTGCGCTATACACTGCTGCTCGGTGTATTTCTTCGCTCTGCTGTGCTCTCGGCACGTTACAATGTGGATGCCAGCGGCTGTGCTCTCGGCACGTTACGATGGGTTACGTTGCGTTCTGCTTTGCTACGTTTGGCCAGTTTGGGACATGGTAGCTTAGGCTATGGCGCTGTACGCTACTATTTGTTGTATTTCTGTGATCTACATTGCTCTAGTGTACTCTGCTCGACCCTCGGGATGCCAGGAATAGTCGTCGTGTCACGTTAGGTTTATAAACGTTCCGCTCGGTTAGGTTATATTAGGCTAAGGTTGGTTGTGGTAGCTTTTACTTTCGTGCTATACACAGTAACTTGGTTTATTCCTGCCCTCCAATGAGCTCCACTGTAATCTGCAGGGCACTGGGAAGCCAGCAATTGTGGTCGCGGCACGATATGTTGCGTATTGCTACAGTATGCTAGGTTACGTTTGTTTGGTTTAGGCTTGGATATCCTTGACTTTTGTGCTATACACTGCTATTTGGTTCTTTTGCGCAGTACTGTGCTCTAATATGATCTGCATTGTTGTGGGGAGGACAGGAATAGTGGCCCGGGCTAGTAAGGTTGAAGCGTGTTGCGCTCGTTTATGTTACGTTAGGTCAGGTTAAGCTTTTGTACCTCAGTCTTTTGTGATATACATTGCAATGCGGCGCATTTCTGCAATCTACCGCGCTCTTGTTTATTTTGCTTGGCCCTGTGGTGGCCAACAGCAGTGGTCGCGGCACGTTATATTTTGTTAGGCAACTCTTGGCTATGTTACGTAAGTTTGGGTTAGGGTTGGATAGCTTTGACTTTTGTGCTCTACAATGCTATACGGTGAATTCCTGCACTCGACTGTGCCCGAATATGCTCTGCCTTGCTCTGTGTAGCCCAGAAATTATGGCCTCGGCACGTTTGGTGAATTAGGTTATATTCGGTACTATTACAAATAGCTGTGTTAGGAACGGATAACTTTTTACTTTTGTGGTATCCACTGCTCTTCGGTGGCTATCGGCGCTCTACGCTCGTCTAGTTTGCTCTTATTAGAATTGGGGAGACAAGCAATGGTGGTCTCGTCCCGAAATGTCTAGTTATGTTACGTTTGGTTACGTAACGTTTGGTTTGGTTAGGATAGGGCAGCATTGACCTTTGCGCTGTATGCGAATATCCGTTTGACTTCTGAGCTGTATTGTGCTCCAATATGCTCTGCTCTCTTCTGATGAAGATAGAAGTCGTGAACGCGGCACGGTAGGTTGAGTAGGGTTACGAACGGTGTGGTTATGCTAGGTCATGTTTGGTTAGGATATCTTAGACATTTGTGCTGTGGACTTCCTTTCGGCGGATTTCTGCGCTCAGCTGTGCTCTTGTATATTCTGCATGGCTCTGGGGAGGCCGGCAATATTGGTCGCGGCACGTTAGCTTGAGTGGGGCTACTTTTGGTGATTTTACATTTGGCTAGGTTACTGTACGTTAGCTTTGAATTCTGTGCTATACACTGCTGCAGGGTGGATTTCTGCGATCCACATTGCTCTACTACAGTCGGCTCGACTCTTGAGAGGTCAGAGCCAGTGCTCTCAGCACATTAGTTTGAGTCAGGTCCGTTTGGTTGTTCGGCTTGGTTAAGCTTGATAAGGATAACTTTGACTAGTGTGCTATGCACTGCAATGCGTCTGATTCCTGCGCAGTACTTCGCTCCAACATATTCTGCTTGTCCCAGTGGTGGCCAGCATTATTGGTCTCGGCACGTTGGTTTGAGATGGGTTCCGCTTGGTTACGTGTGGGTGGGTTAGGTTAGAATAGTATAGATTTGTCTTCTGTACTATACACTGCTATTCTGTGGATTTCTGCGCTCTTCTCTTCTCTAATATGCCATGCGTTGCTCTGGGGATGCAAGAAATCGTGCCCGCGGCAGGTTAGGTTCAGTTGGATTACGTTCGGTTACGTTGAGTTAGGTCAGGTTATGTTAGGATCTCTTACATTTTTGTGCTGTACACTACATTTCGGCGGCTTTCTGCATTCTACTGCGCTTAGCTGCTGTCTGCTTGGCTCTGGAGAGTCCGCCAATTGTGTTCTCGGCACGTTGGGTTGAGTAAATTTGCGCTCGGTTATGATACGTTTGGCTAGGTTAGGATATGATGGCTTTGACTTTAGTACTATACACTGCAAGTCGGCGGATTTCTGCGCTCTACTGTGCTGCGGTATATTCTGCCTGCCTCTGGGGGGCCAGCAATAGTGTTCGCGGCCCGTTACATTTTGTTAGGCAACGTTTGGTTATGTTTGGTTGTGTCCGGTTAGGTTCGGATAACTCTGACCTTTTTGTTGTACACTGCAATGTGCTGGATTTATGCGCTCTGCTGTGCTACAGTACATTCGGTTCGTCTCTGGAGAGGCCAACAACAGTGGCCTTGCCACGATAGTTTGAGTTATGTCACGTTCGGTTATGTAACGTTTGATCATGTTATGGGAGGCTTGCTTTGACTTTGGTGCCATGCACTGATATTTGGTGGATTTCTGCGTACAACAGCGCTCCACTACACTCCGCTCATCTCTTGTGAGGCCAGAAATAGTGGTCTTGGCACGTTACATTGAGTTAATTTACGTTTGGTTAGGTTAGGTTGGCTTGGGTTGTGCTAGGGCAGCTTTGACCTTTCAGGTGTACACTGCAATGCGGCGAATTTCTGTGGCCTACCGTGCGACAGTATATTCTCGATGGCTCTGCGGAGGCCAGCAATAGATGTCGCGGCGAGTTAGATTCTGTTAGATTACCTTTGTGTCGGTTAGGTTAGGTTAGGTGTGTTCAGGCTGGCTTTGACTTTTCTGCAATACACTGCCATTCTATGGACCTCTGCGTTCAAATCTCCTTTTATATGTGCTTCTTGGCGGTGGGGAGGCCAGCAATGGTGGTCTACGCTCGTTAGGATTGGATGAGCTAAGTTTGCTTTGTTAGGTTAGCATGGGCTTGATTTTGATATCTTCCATTTTTGTGCTATACACTGCTCTGCTGTGGCTTTCTGCTGTCTACTGTGCTCTAGCATATTCTGCTTGACTCGTGGGAGGACAGCAATAGTTGTCGCCGCTAGACAGTTTGAGCTATGCTTCGTTTGGTTATGACACATTTGGTTAGGTTAGGATTGGGTAACCATGACTTTCGCGATATACACTGCTTTTCGGTGGATTTCTCCACTCCACTCTGCCCCATTATACTGTGCTTTACCCTGGGCTGGTCAAAAATAGTGATCGCGGCACGTTACGTTGACCTAGGCTAGGTTTGTCAGGATATGTCGGCTTGGGTTAGGTCCGGATTGCTTTCACTTTCCTGCTATACACTGCGATTCTACGGATTTCAGCGCTCCACCCTCCTCTAATGAGGTCTACGTAGCTCTGGGCAGGCGAGTAATTTTTATGTTGAGTTAGACTAGGTTTGGTTACGTTAAGTTAGGTCAGGTTAGGTTAGAATACCATTCGCTTTCTGCTATACATTGCAAGCGGTGGAGTTCTGCGCTCTGCTGCGCTCTCGAATATTATGCTTTGTCCTTTGGTGGCCAGCAATAGTGGTCTCGGCACGTTAGGCTTTGTTAGCTTACGTTAGGTTACGTCACGACATGTTGGGTTAGTTATGTGTAGCTTTGACTTTCATACTATACACTGTTGTTCGGCGAATTTCAGAGTTCTACTGTGCTCTACCGTATTCCGCTCCTCCATGGGGAGTATGGCCATAGTGGTAGCGGCACGTTGTACGCAGTTATGCTACGTCTGCTTGGGTTACGTTTGACTCGGTTAGGTCTGGATAGCTTTACCGTTTCTTCTGTGCACGGCGATTCTGTGCATTTCAGCGCTCTACTCTCCTCTGATATGTTCTGCTTGGGTCTGCGCAGGCCAGCAAAACTGGTCGCGGCACGCTAGGATGGGGTAGGTTACGTATTGCTAGGTTATGTTAGGTTATGTTTGGATAGGATGTTTTTGACTTTTGCGCTGTACACAGCCATTTGGTAGATTTGCGCGTCCTACATAGCTCCTCTATACTCCGCTTGGCTCCTGCGAGGGCAGCAACTGGGGTCGCGGCACGACAGGTTCTGTTAGGTTGCGTCTGGATATGACACGTTCGGTTAGGTGTGGTTATTGTAGCATAGATTTTTGAGCTTTACGCTGCTATTCGGTGGACGTCTGCACTCTACTGTGCCCGAGAACATCCTGCTTGGCTCTGGAGAGGCAAGCAACGATTGTCTTGTCATGTTGGTCTGAGTTAGGCTACGTTTGGTTAGGATTCGTTAGTTCTGGGTGGATTTGGATTGCTTTGATTTTTGTGCTGTACACGGCGATTATTTGATTTCTGCTCTCTAGTCTCCTCCAATATGTTCTGCTCAGCTCATGGGAGGCAGACAATTGCGATCGGTGCACGTTAATTTGAGTTAGATAAAGTTCGGTAAGGTAAGGTTGGGTTGGGTTTGGTTAGGATAACTTAGTGATTTCTGCTCACCACGGATATTCTCCGGTCTCCTGCGCCCTACTGTGCTCTGTCATATTCTGCTTGGCTCTGGGAATGCCTGTGATATTAGTCTCGTCACGTAAGGCTGAGATATGTTACGTTTGTCTAGGTTAGATTGGCTTAGGTTTGGTTAGGGTAGATCAGACTTTCGTGCTGTACACCGTAATTCGGCGGATATTTGCGCTCTACTGTACTCTGTTGTACACTGCCTCGCTCTGGTAAGTCCAGCTATAATGGTCTCGGCGCGTAGGGCTGAGTCATGTTACGTTTGGTCATGTTATGTTTGGTTTGGTTGGGATAAAATTGCTTTGACTTTTGTACTATACACTGCTATTCGTTGGATTTCTGCGCTCTACTCCCCTCTAATATCCTCTGCTTGACTCTGGGGAGGGCAGCAATAGATTTCTCTTCGCTTTAGTTTCACTCATGTTACATATGGATACGTTACGTTTGGTTAGGATAGGACACAGCAGCTGTGGCTTTTGTTCCGTACACTACTATTCAGTGGATTCCTTCGTTCTAATGTGCTCTAATATGTTCTGCTTGGCTC
>NW_016936861.1:0-540 GCF_001483705.2 Eufriesea mexicana
ATAGTGGCCGCGGCACTTTGCGTTTATATCTTCTACGTTAGGCAAGATTACGTTAGTTTGGTTAAGGTTTTGATGTCTTTGACTTTTCTGCTGCACACTGCGATTCTATGAATATCTGCGCAATTCTCCCTTGTAATATGGTCTGCATGGCTCTTGTGAGGTCAGCAATTTAGGTGGCGATACGTTATATTGAGTTTGACTACGTCCGGCATTCCACGATTTATTATGCTACGATTTGTTAACTATTACTTTTGCGCTATAAGTTGACATACGGTTGATTTCTGCGCTCTACTGTGCTCTAACATGCTATGATTTTCCCTGACGATGCCGGCAAAAGCGGTCGCGACGCGTTTAGTTAGGTCATGTTACGTTCGGTTGGGTTAGGTTAGGTTGGGCTAGGGCAGGGTAGCCTAATAGGGTAGCCTAGACTTTTGTGCCATACACGGCTCTTCGGTTTATTTCTGCGCTCTATTTTGCTCTGGTATATTCCGCTTTACCAATGGGAGACCAGCTGTATTTGTCTTGGCACGTCTGTCTGAG
>NW_016936862.1:0-220 GCF_001483705.2 Eufriesea mexicana
GTATGCATGAATGAATGTATGAGTGTATGTATGGATATATGTACTGATGTGTGTATGGATGTACAGTTGGATGGATGGATTCGTGAATGGATGTTTGGATGGTAGGGTGTATGGATCGACGGATGTATGGATGGGATGATGTGTGGACAGATGGATCTACGGAAGGATGGCTGTATGGATGCATGCATGTATGGATGGTTTGAGGTATGGATGGACGGAT
>NW_016936863.1:0-756 GCF_001483705.2 Eufriesea mexicana
TCTTATTAGCGCAAGAAAGATAGCTAACCACGATATTAGTCGAAAATGTAAATAAAATTGAATGTGCCATTCACATTCTATATGATTTCAATGGCTATAGTACGCCAAAAGGATCCTTCCTCCTTACTTATTCAAGGAAGTCAGCTCTCCTCGATATTAGTCGAAAATGACATTAAAATTGCACTTTCCAGCCAGATTCTACAGCATTGCAATGGTTACAGTTTGGCAAAATAACCTTTCCTCCTTGTTTGTGCAAGAAAGTTAGCTCACCACGAAATAAGTCGAAAATGTCAATAAAATTGAACATTCCAGCACGATTCTGCAGCATTGCAAAGTCTATAACAGGACAAAAGGATCTTTCCTCCTTATTAATGCAAGGAAGTTAACTCACCACGTTATTATCCGAAAATGTCAATAAATTTGAATTTTCCTGCAAGATTCTGTAGCATTGCAATGGTTACAACTTGCCAATAGAATCTTTCCTCCTTATTTATACAAGAAAATTTGCTCACCGCGATATTAGTCGAAAATGTCAATAAAATTTAATTCTCCGCCCAGATTCATTGGCACTGCTATGGCAATAGCACGCCAATAGAATCTTTCCGTCTTATTAGCGCAAGAAAGATAGCAAACCACGATATTAGTCGAAAATGTAAATAAAATTGAATGTGCCATGCACATTCTATATGATTTCAATGGCTATAGTACGCCGAAAGTATCCTTCCTCCTTACTTATGCAAGGAAGTTAGCTCACCA
>NW_016936864.1:0-562 GCF_001483705.2 Eufriesea mexicana
GTGAGCTAACTTTCTTGTATAAATAAGGAGGAAAGACACTATTGCCGTGCTATGGCCATTACAATGCTATAGAATCTGCCTCGAAAATGCAGCCTTATTGACATTTTCGACTAATATCGTGGTGAGGTAACTTTTTTGCATAAATACGGAGCAAAGATTCTATTGGTCAGCTATGGCCATTGCAATTCTCTAGTATCCGGATGGAAAATTCAGTTTTATGGACATTTTCGACTAATATCGTGGTGAGCTGACATACCGGCATAAATAAGGAGGAAAGATTCTCCTGGCGTGCTGTAGCCATAGCAATGCTACTGAATCTGTCTGGAAAATGTAATTTTATTGACATTTTCGACTAATATCGTGGTGGGCTAACTTTCTTCTATAAATAAGGAGGAAAGACACTAATGCCGTGCTATAGCCATTACAGTGCTATAGAATCTGCATCGAAAATTCAATTTTAATAGCAATTTCGACAAATATCGATGTGTGGTAACTTTCGTGCATAAATAAGGAAGAAAGATTCTATTGGCCAGCTATGGCCATTGCAATTCTATAGGATCTG
>NW_016936865.1:0-625 GCF_001483705.2 Eufriesea mexicana
CCGCATTGCAGTTGTCAGCACAAAAGTCAAAGGTATCCGAATCTAACCCGAGCTAATATTTCTCAGCCTGCCTTAGCCACAGGGCTAAGCAGATTGGGGTAGAGCACAGTAGAGGTCAGGTGTCCACAGAGTAACAGTGTATGGCACGATAGTCATAGCTATACGAACCAAACGTAACCTAACCAAACCTACCCGTCTGTGACACAACTCAACCTAACGTGCCGCGACCACTGTCCCTAGCGACCACGGGGACAGGCAGATTGTGATAGCACAGTGAAGAGCGCAGAAGTCCATGGAATAGCATTGTCTAGCTCCAAAGTCAACAATATCCTAAACTAATCCGACGTAAGGCAGCATAACCAAGCGTAATGAAGCTGAACCTATCGTTCCACGACAACCATTGCTGGCCTCCTCAGGGCCATGCAAAACACATCAGATGAGAGTAGGGTGCAGATATGCATAAAATCGCTGTGTATTGCGGTAAAGTCAGAGCTGTCGAAATATAACCCAATCTAGCTCGGCCTATCATGCCGCGGCTTCTGTTTCTGGCTCCGTAAGAGCGAAGCAGATCATACTAGAGCACAGCAGCGCGGAGAAATCCATCGAATGGCAATGAATTGCACAA
>NW_016936866.1:0-2417 GCF_001483705.2 Eufriesea mexicana
TTCATACACTCACAACCATACATCCATGAATCCGTACATCCATACATTCGTACACACATACATGCATTCATCCATGCATCTATACATCCATACATCCATACAGCCATACATCCATACATCCATACATCCTTACGTCCATACATTCATACTTCCATCCATCGATACATCCTTCCATCCGTACATCCGTAAATCCTCACATCAATACATCCATAAATCCATACATTCATGAATCCATAGATCTCCACATAAATGCATCCATCCATCCATATATACATGCACCGGCACATACATGCTACCATACATCCATCCATCCATCCACACATCCATACATACATCCATACATACATCAATACATACATCCATCGATCCACACATCCACTCTTCCATACATCTATCCACCCATACATCCACCCATCCATATATCCATGGATCCATGCGTTCATCCACCAATACATCCATCCACCAATCCGTCCATCCAACCATACATTCATACATGCATCAATACATTCATCCATCCATCCACACATACATAGATCCATACATTCTTACATACGTACATCCATCCATTCTTACAACCATGCATAGATACAACAGTTCATCCATACATCCGTACATCCACACATCCATACATCCAGACACACATACATAAATACATCCATTCATCTGTCCATGCATACATGCATCCATCCATACATCCATCAATCCATACATTCATACATACACCTACACATACATCCATCCTTCCACAGATCCATCTATTCAAAAATACATCAATTCAAACATCTATTCACCCGTCCATACATACATTCATGCATAAATCTTTCGATACGTGCATCCATGCATACATCCATCCATGCATACATCCATATATACATCTACACATACATCGATACGTTCATACATCGAACCATACAACCATCCATCCATGCATACGTCCATACATCCATACACCCATTCTTCTAAACCTTCGTACATCCATACTTCCATACATCCATAAATCCATACATACATACATCCATACATCCACACATCCATCCATACAGCCATTCTCCCATACGTGCATCCATCCATAAATCCATCCTTCCATACATCCATCCATCCATACATCCTCCCAATCATACATCCATCGATCCTTACATCCACCCATACATGCATCAATCCACCAATCAATCCATCCATCCATACATACATACATTCATCAATACACACATTCATCAATACATACATTCGTCCATGCATACATCCATACACCAATACATCCATTAGTTCATACATTCGTACATCCATACATCCAAACATCCATACATCCATACGTCCATATATTCATACATACATACATCCATACATTCATTCATAAACACATCAATGCATCCACACATCCATCCATACAGTCATCCGCCCATACGAACATCCATCCATTCATCCATTCTTGCATACATCCATCCATCCATACATCCTCCCATCCATTCATCCATCGATCCATACAACCATCCATTCATTCGTATATCCACGAATCCATCCAACCATCCATACATCCATACATACACCCATACATTCACCCATACACACTTCCATTCATACATGCTTACATACATCCATATATACATCCATACATGCATCCATACAAACAACCATTCATACAGCCATGCATACATCCTTACATACACCCATTCATACACTCATGCATACATCCCTACATACATCCACGCAAACATCCATACAAACATCCATACATACATCGATACATCCATACGTTCATGCAACCAAACATCTGTATATCAGTACATCCATTGATATATATATCCATCCATCCCCACATACATCCTTCCATACATTCATCCATCCATACACCCATCCATCCATCCATGTATCCCTTGATAAATCCATCCATTCATCCACTCTTCCGTCCTTCAACCCATCCATTCATACACACACATACATACATCCATGAATCCGTACATCCATACATTCGTACGCAAATACATCCATACATCCATGCATCCATACCTCCATACATGCATACAGCCATACATCCATACAACCATACATCCATACATCCATACATTCATACTTCCATCCATCCATAGATCCTGCCGTCCGTACATCCGTAAATCCACACACCAATACATCCATGAATCCATACATTCATGCATCCATAAACCTCTACATAAATACATCCATCCATACATATATATACATCCACCGGCACACACATCCAACCATACATCCGTCCATACATCCACACATCTATACATACATCCATACATACATCAATACATACATCCATCGATCCATACACCAATACATCCAGCCTTCCATACATCCATACATACATCATTGCATACATCGACACATCCATACATAAATACATACATACCCCCATGCAACAATCCATCCATCCATCCATACATACATAG
>NW_016936867.1:0-233 GCF_001483705.2 Eufriesea mexicana
GTTAGGCGATCTATGCACCAAGCAATAACCGGATGCAAATTTTGAATAGACCTATTCTCTTGCAAGTAGACCGCTGTACTTGCCATTGGATTGAATGCGTTAGGCGATCTGATCGCCAAGCTGTGACAGCTTATAGACTTTGAATAGACTTATTCTATGGCAAGTAGATGGCTGTCCTTGCCATTGGATTGAAGGCGTTATGCGATCTACTCACCAAGCTATAACAGGTTATA
>NW_016936868.1:0-795 GCF_001483705.2 Eufriesea mexicana
AGGAAAGATTCTCCTGGCGAGCTACAGCCATTGCAATGCTATAGGATCTGCCTGGAAAATTCAGTTCTATTGACATTTTCTACTAATATCGTGGTGAGATATATTTCTTGGATGCATATGGACGTAAGATACTGTTGGCGTGCTATAGCCACAGCAATTCTATAGTATCTGGATGGCAAATTCAGGTTTATAGACATTTTCGGCTAATATCGTGGTGAGCTAACTTTCTTGTATAAATAAGGAGGAAAGATTCTACTGGCGTGCTATAGCCAATAGCCGTTGCAATGCTATAGAATCTGCCTCGAAAATTCAATTTTATTGACATCTTCGACTAATATCGTGGTGCGATAAGTTTCTTGCATAAATAAGGAGGAAAGATTCTATTGGCGTGCTATAGCCGTTGCAGTGCTATTGAATCTGCCTAGAATATTCAATGCTATTGACATTATCGGCTAATGTCGTGGAGAGCTAACTTTCTTGTTTAAATAAGGAGGAAAGATACTATTGGCGTGCTATAGCCGTTGCAGTGCTATTGAATCTGCCTAGAATATTCAATGCTATTGACATTATCGGCTAATGTCGTGGAGAGCTAACTTTCTTGTTTAAATAAGGAGGAAAGATTCTATTGGCCAGCAATAGCCATTGCAATTCTATAGTATCTGGATGGAGAATTCAATTTTATTAACATTTTCGACTAATACCGGGGCGAGCAAACTTTCTTGCATAAATAATGAGGAAAGTATATATTGGCGTGCTATAGCCATTGCAATGCTGTAGAATCTGGCTGCAAAATTC
>NW_016936868.1:1302-1537 GCF_001483705.2 Eufriesea mexicana
ACTAATATCGTGGTTTGCTGACATCGTTGCATATATAAGGAGGAAAGATTCTATTGGCACGCTATAGCCATTGCAGTGCTATAGAATCTGTCTGCTAAATTCTATTTTATTGACATTTTCGACTAATATCGTGGTGAGGTGTCTTTCTTGCATAAATGAGGAGGAACGATTGTATTGGCGTGCTATAGCCATTGCAGTGCTATAGAATCTGCATGGAATATTCAATGTTATTGAC
>NW_016936869.1:0-871 GCF_001483705.2 Eufriesea mexicana
CTTTGAAGTCCCCCAGGACAAGGACAGGACGAGCCATGTGTCCAATAAGGAAACATCCGAGCACGCCCAGGTACCTCTCGCACGACCAGAGGCCGCGGCAGGGGGAGACGTAGCACCCCACCACGACTTCGTCGTTCCAGCAGACCGCCACGAATCCCTCACCGCAGTGAAGCAGCGTTGGTGCGGGTGCCCGCCGTAGTCCCATGGCGATGATCGCCACGGAGCCGCCCCGATCCCCGAACCACACGTCTTGATCGAGTATACGGCACGGCTCAGCGGTAACAGCCAGCCCGACAGCCAGCTCAATGAGCGTCTGCAGGAGCAGGTCCTGCGACGCCCGCGAGTGGTTCAGGTTGGCCTGGAGCACCATGGACGACGTGAAAGTCAGGCCGTGCCCATGGCCTACTGCTGGCCCCACTTCCTTTGGGCCGGCTGCGGGCCCGGTGCTCAGCCGGTCGGCGGGCACTTCGCGGTAGCGTTCGCGGAGAAGGAATTCGCGGACGCAGCTTTCGATTTGGCGCTCGCAGGCGCCGAGGCGGACCCGGCGCCTGCAGGCGCCTGGCGAGCCTCGCAGTTTGCCTTTGGCGGGCAGCACGCCTTGCTGCCCAGCCGGTGGTTAAAGGGGCGGCCGAGCGCGGCGCAAACCGGGCACATGGTTCCAGGCGCACTGCACCCCCCGGTACGGTGGCCCGCCGCGCCACACCGGAAGCAGGTGTCGCTGAGGTCCACCGCGCTAGAGCATCCGTTCCTTGTGTGACCGAACGCAAGGCAACGGACGCACTGGCGGCGCCGTGCCTCCAAGGCTACGACACGGGCCGAAGTCCAGCCGACGCGGATCCGCCCGCCATCGACGGCCTTTCTCGCTGCCGCG
>NW_016936869.1:2316-6228 GCF_001483705.2 Eufriesea mexicana
AGAAGTTCAGAGAATGGCAGCGTATAGCGCCAAAGTCAAAGATACCCTAACCCAGCACAAGGAAGGCTGCCCTAACCAAACGTGACATATCTCGACCCAACGCGCGGCAGCCACAGCTTCTATACCGCCAGCGCAAAAAAGGGAATATCAGATCACCTTAGAGCATAGAAATTAACCGAACAGCAGCGGATAGCGCAAAACTATAAGCCATCCCAGAAAAATAAAACAAAACCTAGCCTAACCAAGCGTAGCGTGACACAAACTATCGTTCCGAGACCTCCATTCCTGGCGCGCCCAGAGACACGCAGAGTGCAATAGCGCAGAGTAGAGCGCAGAAGTCCACAGAGCGCCAGTGTGTAGCGCAAGAGTAAAAGCTTTCCTAACCCAACTCAACGTAACCTGACCAAACTCAACTTACTCTAGCCCAACGTTGCCGGCCGCGACCACTAGCGCTGGCCTTCGGAGAGTCGAGCATATTATAGTAGACCGACGTAGAGCGCAGAAGTCCACAGAATAGCAGTGTACAGCACAAAAGTCCAGCTACCCTATCCTAACCTAAATAAACCTTACCTAGCCGAACGTAGAATAACTAAATCTATCGTGCCGCGACCACTATTCCCGGCGTCCCAGGAGACGAGCAGGGTGTGACAGCGCACAGTAGAGCGCAAGAGTCCATAGAACAGCTTATGTAGAGTAAAAGACGAATAGATCCCTGCCTAACCAACATATACCAATATAGAAAAACGCAATCCAACTCAACTTAACATGCCGGGATCATTATTGCGGGCAACCTCAGTGTCCAGTACAGTACAGTAGAGCAACCAAGATCGCAGAAATCCTCCGAATAGCTGTGTATATCACAAAAGTCACATTTGTCCTGTCCCGTCATAACATAACGTAACATAATCGAACGTAACCTAACAAGGCCTAACGTGCCTAGACCACTATTGCAGGCATCCACAACGAGAAGCAGAAAATATTAGAGTAGAGCGGAGCCCAGCAACCAATAGAATGGCTGTAAAGAGCAGAAAGGTCAGGGCTACCCAAGCCTATCCATTGCTAACGTACCCTAGCCAAACGTAGCGTAGCTAAGCATAACGTGTGGCAGCCACAATTACTGGCTTCACCAGAGCGAAGCAGAGCATACCAGAGCACAGCAGAGCTTAGAAATCCACCGAATTGCAGCGTTTGCGAAGTAAGTCGTATCTATCCAAGCCTAACGCAATATAACGTAACGCAACCAATCGTAACCTAACTTAACCTACCGGGCTGAGACAACTATTACTGGCCACCCCAGAGTCGAGCAGAGTATAGCAGAGAAACGTAGAGCGCAAACATCCGTCGAATAGCGTTGTAAAGCACAAAAGTCAAAGATACACTAAACCAACCAGACCTGATCTGGCCTAACAGAACGTAGAATAACTGAGCGTAACTTGCCGAGACCACTATTGGTGGCATTCGCAGAGCGAAGCAGGACATATTGGAGCACAGTAGAGCGCAGATACCCACCGAATAATAGAGCATAACACGACAGTCAAAGCCGCCGTAACCAAACGCAAACTAACAAAACCAAACCAAACGTAACGTAACGTATCGTGCCTAGCCCATTATTGCTGACCTCCCCACAGCCAAGCAGAAAATGCCAGAGCACAGTAGAGCGCAGAAGTCCACTGCATTGAAGCGTAAGGCCGGAAAGTAGAAGGCATCCAGACACAACCTGACCTAACCAAACACAACCAAACGTAGCCCATCCAATCCTAACGTGCCTGGCCCACTACTGCTGGACTCACAATCCCCATACAGGACATACTAGGGAAGAGTGGAACGCAGAGGTCTGCAAAACGGCAGTCTAGAGTACGAAAGTCGAAGGTATCCCAACAACACCACAGCAAACCTATCCAAACCAAACGTAACCTAGCACAACCTAACGCGCCGTAGCTGCTATTTCTAGAAATTCCAGAACATTTCAGCGGATATTAGATCACTGTAGAGCGCAGAAAACTACCGAATGGCAGCGGAAAGCACAAAAGTCGAAGGCATCCTAACCAAACACAACCAAGCATAACCTAACCAAACGTTATCTAACTAAACCATACGTGCCACGACCACGGTTGCTGTCCTCCACAGAGACAAGCAGATGCCAATAGAGCAATGCAGTGCACAGATATCGAACGAGTAGCGGTGTATATCACAAGGGTCAAAGCTAACCTAACCAAACCTATCCTAACCCAGCCAAACCAAGCGTAACATAACACGACCTAGCGAGACGAGGCCACTATTGCTGGCCTCTCCTGAGCCAAGCAGGACATACTACAGCACACTAGAGCGCAGAAATTCACACAACAGCTGTGTACAGCACAAAAGTCAAAGATATCGTATCTTAACCTAACCAAACGTAACGTAACCAAGCCTAACCTAATCCTTCCTAACGTGACGCGACCAGTATTGCTGGCCTCCACAGATACAAGTGGTGCATAATAGAGGAGTGTAGAGCGCAGAAATCGATAGAGTCGCAGTGTATAGCAGAAAGGTCGAAGTTATCGAAACCTAACCAGAGCTAGCGTAGCCTAACAGAACGTATCCTATCTCAACCTGTCGTGCCAAGACCGCTATTGCTGGCATCCCCAGAGCAAAGCAGAATATACTAGAGCACGGTAGAGCGCAGAAAGCCACCAAATAGCAGTGTACAGCACAAAAGTCAAAGATACCCAACCCTAACCTAACCAAACGTAGCATTGCCAAACGTAACCAAACTGTACCCTACCTGCCGGCTCCGATATTGCTCGCCTCCCATGAGATCAGCAGAGCATACCAGAGCAGAGTAGAGCGCAGAAAACCATAGAATCGCAGTGTACAGCGGAAAAGTCAAAGCTACCCAAACAAAACCCAAACCAATGTATCACACCCTGACATAGCAAACTCAACATATTGTGCTGCGACCACTACTTCTCGCATCCACGGTTCCAAGCATATTGGAATATAGCCCAGTAGAGTGCAGGAATCCCCCGAATAACAGTGTATAGCACGAAAGTGAAAGCGAACCTAACCAAACATGACCGAACGCAACTTAACTCAACCTGAAGTGCCACGGCCACCATTGGTGGCCAACTGGGTGTCGAGCAGAGTATCGAACAGCAATTTACAGCGCAGGAATCCGCCGAACAACGGTTTGTAGCACAAAAGTCGGAGATACACTAACCAAACCCGACGCAACTTAATCCAACACAACGAAGAATATCTAAACACACCAAGCCGATGCCTCTGTTGCTGGCTTGCCCAGAGCCAAGCAGTACATGTTAGAGCACATTAGAACGCAGGAATCGAACGTGTAGCAGTGTATAGCACAAAAGTTGTGGGTGCCCTGTCGTGACCTAATCAATTGTAACGATACCCCGCGTAACCAAACACAACCTAACGTGCCGCCACCACTATTGCTGGCCACCACATCTCCAAGCAGAACCTATTAGAGGAAAGCAAGGCGCAGAAATCCAGAGAATCGCAGTGTACAGCCGAACAGTCAGAGGTACCCAAACCTAGCCCAAACTAACGAAACCTAACCTAACGCTGCCAAACAAAGCGTAACGTGCAGCTACCATTAATGCTGGCTCCACAGGATCTCGCAGATTTGATTAGAGCACAAAGGAGGGCGGGTATCCACCGAAAAACTGTGTATAGCACGAATGTCAAAGCTACCCTAACCACACTTACCCTAACCCAACGTAACCTGACGTAACCTATCTAAACTTAACGTGCCGTGAGCGATATTGCGCTCATCCTGACAGTCGAGAAGAGTACAGTGGAGCAGCGTAGAGCACAGGATTCTTCCCAATAGCCTTGTACAGCCCAAAGCTGACGGCTATCCTATCCTAACCTTAGCAAGCGTAACATAACCAAACGTTATCTATCTCAAAC
>NW_016936870.1:0-1069 GCF_001483705.2 Eufriesea mexicana
ATGCTATAGAATCTGGCTGGAAAATTCATTTTTATTGACATTTTCGTCTAATATCGTGGTGAGACGACTTTCTTGCATATGTAAGGAGGAAAGCTCCTATTGGCGCGCCATAGCCATTGCAATGCTACAGAATCTTGCCGGAAAATACATTTTTATTGACATTTTCGACTAATATCGTGGTGAAATAGCTGTATTGCATATTTAAGGATGAAATGTTCAATTGGCGCGGAATGGCCATCACAATGCTATAGAATCTGGCTGGAAAATTCATTTTTATTGATATTTTCGTCTAATATCCTGGTGAAATAACTGTATTGCATAAATAAGGATGAAATATTCTATTGGCGCGCTATGGCCATTACAATGTTGCATAATATGGCTGGAAAATTCAATTTTATTGACATTTTCGGCTAATATCGTGGTGACCTATCTTCCTTGCATATATAAGGAGGAAGGAATCTACTGGCGTGCTATAGCCACGGCGATGCTATAGAATCTGGCTGGAAAATTCAATTTTTTTGCCATTATCGACTACTATCGTGGCGACCTATCTTTCTGGCGTATATAAGGAGGAAAGATTCTACTGGCGTACTACAGTCATTGCAATTCTATAGAATCTGCCTGGAAAATTCAATTTTATTGACATTATCGTCTGATATCGTGGTGAGCTAACTTTCTTGCATAAATAAGAAGGAAGTATTCTATTGGCGTGCCATAGCCATTGCAATGCTATAGGATCTGGCGGGAAAATTCAGTTTTGTTGACAGTTACGACTAATATCGTGGTGGGCCAGCTTTCGTGCATAAATAAGGAGGAAAGATATAAGTGGCGTGCTAATGCCGTTGCAATGATATAGAAACTGGCTGAAAAATTCAATATTATTGATAGTTACGGCTAATATCGTGGTGGGCTAGCTTTCGTGCATAAATATGGAGGAAAGACTCTACTGGCGTGCTATAGCCATTGCAATGCTAAAGAATCTGTCTGGAAAAGTCAATTTTATTGACATTTTCGACTAATATCGTGGTGAGCTAACTTTCTTGCATAAATAAGGAGGAAAGGTTCTATT
>NW_016936870.1:1087-2681 GCF_001483705.2 Eufriesea mexicana
AAAGAATCTGCCTGAAAAACTCGATTTTATTAACATTTTTGCCTAATATCGTGGTGAGCAAATCCACTTGCATAAATGTGGATGAAATATTCTATTGGCGTGATATAGCCATTGAAATGCTATAGTATCTGGCTGGATAATTCAATATTATTGTCGTTTTCGACTAATATCGTGGTGGGCTATCTTTCGTGTATAAACAAGGAGGAAAGATACCAGTGACGCGCTATAGCCATTGCAGTGATATAGAAACTGGCTGGAAAATAAGTTTTTATTCACATTTTCGACTAATATCGTGCTGAAATTGCTGTATTGCATAAATGAGGAAGGATTCTGTTGGCGTGCCATAGCCATTGCAGTGTTATAGAATCTTCCTGGAAAATACAAATTTATTGACATTTTCGACTAATGTCGTGGTGAGCAAACCCACTTGCATAAATAGGGACGAAAGGTACTATTGGCGTGCCATAGACGTTGCAATGCTGTAGAATCTTGCTGGGAAATAAAAAATTTTCTTGACATTTTCGACTAATATCGAGGTGAGCTCACTTTCATGCAGAAATAAGGAGGAAAGACCCTATTGGCGTGCTATAGCCGTTGCAATGCTATAGAATCTCTCAGGAAAATTCGATTTTAATGACCTTTTCGACTAATACCGTGATGAGCTTACTTTTTCGCATAAATAAGGAGGAAAGCAATTCCATAAAATCTGACAGGAAGATACGATTTTATTGACATTTTCGATTAATATCATGGTGAGCAATCCCACTTGCATAAATAAGTATGAAATATACTATTGGCGAGCCATAGCCATTGCAATGCTATAGAATACTGTCGGAAAATACATTTTTATTGACATTTTCGACTAATATCGTGGTGAAACAGCTGTATTGCATAAATAAGGATGAAATATTCTATTGGCGCGGAATGGCCATTACAATGCTATAGAATCTGGCTGGAAAATACATTTTTATTGACACTTTCGTCTAATATACTGGCGAAATAACTGTATTGCGTAAATAAGGATGGAATATTCTATTGGCGCGCTTTGGCCATTACAATGCTACAGAAGATGGCTGGAAAATTCAATATTATTGACGTTTTCAACTAATATCGTGGTGGGCTAACTTTCGTGCATAAATATGGAGGAAAGATAATAGTGGCGTGCTACAGCCATTACAATGCTATTGAATCTGACTGGAGAATACAATTTTCTTGATATTTTCGACTAATATCGTGGTGACCTAGCCTTCTTGGGTATATACGGTGGAAAGATTCTACTGGAGTGCTGTAGCTATTGCAATGCTATAGAATCTGGCTAGAAAATACAATTTTATTGACATTTTCTACTAACATCGCGATCAGCTAACCTTCATGTATAAATATGGACGAAACATTCTATTGGCGTGCTGCAGCCATAGCAATGGTATAGAATCTGGCTGGAAAACACGATTCTATGGATATTTTCGACTAATATCGTGGAGAGCTACCTTTCCTGCATTAAGAATGGGGAAAGATTCTATCTGCGAGCTATAGCCATTGCAATGCTACAGAATCTCTCTGGAAAATTCAATTTTATGGACATTTCGACTAAAAT
>NW_016936871.1:0-870 GCF_001483705.2 Eufriesea mexicana
TCATAGTCTATTGTCTGTTATAGCTTGGTGAGTAGATCGCCTACCGCCACCAATCCAATCGCACGTACAGTCATCTACTTGCCAGAAAATAGGTACATTCAAAATCTATAATCTGTTATAGCTTGGTGAATAGATCTCCTAACGCCGTCAATCCAATGGCAAGTACAGCCACCTAGTTTCCAGAGAATATGTCTAGTCAGAACCTATAACCTGTAATAATTGGTGAATAGATCGTCTAACGCCTTCAATCTAATGGCAAAGTACACCCACCTGGTTGCCAGGGAATAGGTCTATCCAAAATCTATATCCTGTTATATCTTGGTGAACATATGGCCGAACGCCTTCTGCCCAATGGCAAGTACAGCCATCTACTTGCCAGAGAATAGGTCTATTCAATATCTATATCCGGTTATAGCTTGGTGAGTATATCGCTTAACGCCTTCAATCCAAATGCAAGTAAAGCCATCTACTTGCCAGAGGATAGGTCTATTCAAAATCTATAACCTGTTATAGCTTGGTGAATAGATCGCGAAACGCCTTCAATCCAATGGCAAGTACAGCCATCTTCTTGCCAGAGTATAGGCCTATTCAATGTCTATAATCTGTTATATCTTGGTGAATAGATCGCCAACCGCAATGACAAGCACAGCCATCTACTTGCCAGAGAATACATCTATTCAAAGTCTATAATCTTTTATAGCTTGGTGAATAGGCCGCCTTACGCCTTCAAACCAATGGCAAGTTCAGTCATCTACTTGCCAGAGGATAGGTCTATTCAAAACCTTCAACCTGTTATAGCTTGGAGAGTAGGTCGCTTAACGCCTTCAATACAATGGCAAGTACAGCCATCTACTTGCCAGAGAATAGGTC
>NW_016936872.1:0-297 GCF_001483705.2 Eufriesea mexicana
ATTCTCTGGCAAGTAGATTGCTGGACTTGCCATTGGATTGAAGGCGTTAGGTGATCTATTCACGAAGCTACAGCAGATTACAGATTTTGAATAGACCTATCCTCTGGCAAGTAGATGGCAGTACTTGCCATTGGGCTGAAGGCCTTAGGCGATCTATTGACCAAGCTCTAACATGTTATAGATTTCGAATAGACCTATTCTCTGGTAAGTAGATGGCTGTACTTGCCATTGGATTGAAGGCGTTAGGCGATGTATTCACCAAGCTATAACAGGTTATAGATTTTGAATAGACCTATT
>NW_016936872.1:419-668 GCF_001483705.2 Eufriesea mexicana
GGCTGAAGGCGTTCGGCGATATATTCACCAAGCTATATCAGGTTATAGATTTTATCAGACCCATTCCCTGGCAACTAGATGGCTGTACTTGCTATTGCATGGAAGGCGTTAGTCGGACTTTTCACGAAGCTATTACAGATTATAGACTTTGAATAAACCTACCCTTTGACAAGTAGATGGCTGTACTTGCCATTTATTTGGAGGCGGTAGGCGATCTATTCTCCAAGCTATAACAGGTTATAGATTTTG
>NW_016936872.1:797-1027 GCF_001483705.2 Eufriesea mexicana
TGGCTTAAAGGCGTTAGGCGATCCATTCACCAGGCTATAACAGATTATAGATTTTTAATATACCTATTGTCTGGCATGTAGATGGCTGTACTTGCCATTGGATTGAAGGAGTTGGGCGGACTATTCGCCATGCTATAACAGAATATAGATTTTGAGTAGTTATATCATCTGGCAAGTAGATGGCTGTAATTGTCATTGGATTGAAGGCGTTAGGCGATCTATTCACCAAG
>NW_016936873.1:0-248 GCF_001483705.2 Eufriesea mexicana
ATTAAAATTGAATTTTCCAGCCAGGGTCTATATGATTGCAGTGACTATAGTACGCCAGTAGAAACTTTCCAGCTTCTATATGCAAGAAAGTTAGGTCATCACGATAATAGTCGACAATTTCAATAAAATTGATTTTTCCAGTCCGATTCTATAGCATTACAATGGCTATAGCACGCCAGTAGAATCTTTCCTCCTTCTATATGCGAGAAAGTATGGTCACCACGTTAGTAGTCGACAATTTCATTGAA
>NW_016936874.1:0-603 GCF_001483705.2 Eufriesea mexicana
CCGACGTGCCGCGACCACTATTCCTGGCCTTCCAAGAGCCAAGCTGAAAATATTAGAGAATTGCAGGGCGCAGAAATCCTCCTAATGGCAGAAAATAGCACTGAAGTCAAAGCTATCGTCTCCTAACCCTACCAATCACAACATAACCAAACGTAACCTAGCCCACCTGAGGTACCGCTACCACTATTGCTGGCATCCTCAGAGCCAAGCGGATCACACTGTTGGAGAGTAGAACGCAGAAATCCTCATGAGAGCTGTGTATACCAGGATAGTCAAAACTATCTCAGCCTGACCTAAACAAACGGAACATAAACAAACATAGCATAACTGAAACTAACGTGCCGAGACCATTACTGCTACCCGCCCCAGAGTTAACCAGGGTATACTGGAGCACAGTAGAGCGCAGAAATCCGCCGAATATGAGTGTAGAGCACAAAGGTTAAAGCCACCCAAGCCAAGCATAGCCCAACCCAACCAAGCCGAACGTAACCGGATCCATCACAACGTGACGAGACCACTATTGCGGGCCTCCACAGAGCTAAGCAGGACATACTGGAGCACAGTAGAGCGCACAGATCCGCCGAAAGTCAGAGTACAGCACAG
>NW_016936875.1:0-665 GCF_001483705.2 Eufriesea mexicana
TATAGCTTGGTGAATAGATCGCCTAACGCCTTCAACCAATGGCAAGTACTGCCGTCTACTTGCGTGGGAATAGGTCTATTTAAAATCAATAATCTGTTATATCTTGGTGAATAGATCGCCTGACGCCTTCAATACAATAGCAAGTACAGGCTTCTACTTGCCAGAAAATTGGTCCATTCAAAATCTATAACCTGTTATAGCTTGGTGAATAGATCGCCTAACGCCTTCAATCCAATGGCAAGTCTTAGCCATTTACTTGCCAGAGAATAGGTCTATCCATAGTCTATAATCCGTTATTAGGTTTGTTAATAGGTCGCATGACGTCTGCAACCAATGGCAGGGACACATATCTACTTGCCAGATAATAAGTCTGTTCAAAATCTACTACCTGTTATTGCCTGGCGAAAAGATCGCCTAACGGCTTCAATCCAATGGCAGGTACAGTCATCTACTTGCCAGAGAATAGGTGTATTCAAAATCTATAATCCGTTATAGCATGGCGAATAGATCGCGTAAAGCCTTCAATTCCATGACAAGTACAGGCATCTACTTGCCAGAATATAGGTCCATTCAAAATTTATCACCTGTTATGGCTTGGTGAATATATCGCCTAACGCCCTCAATCCAATGGCAGGTACAGCCATCTACTTGCCAGAGAATAGGCC
>NW_016936876.1:0-217 GCF_001483705.2 Eufriesea mexicana
AAGTTTAAACGGACGCGGTAATGATCTTTTATTTTCCTTTTTTTCTTTTTTAATGTTTCTTATTAATATTAGGTATTAGAGTCAATTGTGCCGAGAAGTGGACCCAAGGCTGCACTGCAATCCAAGAACGTAAGTATGTAAGTATGTTTGCACACTGTAATTGAATCAATTTCTTTTTTTAAAGAATAAATTTTATTATTCAACGTGTTACATGTTT
>NW_016936876.1:233-1934 GCF_001483705.2 Eufriesea mexicana
ATGGCATTGAAGTCAGTCCTTCCCTGGACATTATTCATCTCTGCTCCAGATTTCAAGAATGTAAGTACCTTTGCATATTGTAATTGAATATATCTAAATCATTCGTATGAAATTAGACTCTTCAAATATTTGCGCCCTGATGATATAACAGTAGTATTGAATGTTTTGTTGCAGGTTTTCTGCAGCCTTCATTTTCCCATGGATCCTACAACTGTGCTACTATTCAAGTCAGCCCCCAACTGGTGACGGTCTTTACGATGACTTCCTTTGAGCCACTACAGCATCGTTCTCCGCATCATTGGTGAGTCGCATGCATTTTGGTTCCTCTAGTCATTCAATCATGTCGTAGGACGAAAGGTCCGAACCGACACGGATGACTGGTTGTATTACGTAGAATTTCTTATGAGCATAGTGACCTCGGGTATTTATTATACTCGAGAGTAGTGACAAAATTTCTTTTGTGTTTTATTTATCAATTCAGGATAGGTTTTCTTGCACTTCGCGTTTTTGATCAATAATAATAGGAATATGAGAAGTTAGTGTGGGTACATTGGCACATATAATATTAGTGGCATAAATAATATAATATTAACTATTAGCTCCTTCTTAATATAGCCACTTTTCAAATCAAAATATGTTTAATATGGTCATTTGTAAATAATAGATACGAATATTTGATTATTTTGTAGTGGAGAAGTCGAATGCCCTTCGACTTCGTTATTATGTAAATTGTAATTAATATATTGGAACAATGATTATGTATTGCTATTCATTGTTGCTTTAATAAACAAGAGCCAATGCCACTCTTTGTCTTTTGATAATATTGACATATTTAATTCTCTGACTCATATGGAATAAATCTGAATCGAATTTAAAGTATAATAATATCACTGTTACATTCCGTTAATGCTAAAATGCATTGAATATTAAGTGCAAGAAAATATTTCGCGACAGATAGATTTTGGAACCAAAGTAATAACTTTTGTACTTTTGTGCTTTCGAATATGATGTACTTTGGTGAAAGAATCAGCTAAGGTTTTGTTATATTTCCATTGTTATATAAATTAAAGTCAATTATGTCATCACGTCGAGTCCTAGTCTTCCTCTTTTTTGTTAAATAGTTTTTTTATTGATGTGAATATTTTCTTTCAATAGTGAAATTTGAATAATTCGTTAAATTTGTAAAGTAAAGTAATTGCAAATGGAATGAGCAAGTACAAGATGAAAGAACGTTAGTCCGTTAAATAAAATATGTATACACTAATCAGTCTTCTAGCTCAGGATTTTCAGGTTTAACCCCTTCCGTGTTCATTGCCAGGAACTCATTCACGTGCCCAGGTGCTACTTGAGTTGGCGAATGGCGATGGGCATGATGACCGTAGTTCATAAGCTTATAACAATCTCTTAGCGGCTGACGACGCGTTAGAGTATCGTGCACGACGTATTTTCCACATGGTGTGTCTGTGATTAGGATGTGGAATTACGTCGTTTGTACATTTATTTGGAATAGAAGAATATAATCTGCTTTCAATTGCTGCAGATTATTGATAGCATAAACGCGATGGAAGTAACAACCTTGCTATCAATTTCCGATAATGTTATTGTTTCTCGTACGATGTGTCTTAACGACATTATGCTCTTTAACATATTTGTATTTGCTAAATGATTAATATCACGCGTTACGCAAGGGTCTCTAGCCGT
>NW_016936877.1:0-947 GCF_001483705.2 Eufriesea mexicana
ACCGAACATAACCTAACTCTACCCACATTGCCGATACTACCATTGCTAGCCTCCACAGAACCAAGAAGATCATATAGGAGGAGGGTACATAGCAGATATCCATAGAATCGCTGTGTGCAGCAGAAATGTCGAAACTATCCTGAACAAAGTCTGAGCTAACACTACAAAGCCAAACGTCACATAACACAACCTAAAGTGCCGAGACCATTATTACTGGCATCCCAGCGCCTGGCAGAATGTACTAGAGCACAGTAGAGCGCAGAGGTCCACAGCATTCCAGTTTAGATCGCAGGTGTCAAAAATATCCTAACCTAAATCGGACAGACCCAACCTAACCAACCGTGCATAACACAGCCTAACGCGCCGCGGCCCCCATTTCTGGCCCTGCCATAGCGAAGCAGGGCATACTTGATCACAGTAGCGCGCAGAAATCCACTGAACAGCAGTGTGTAGCAAAGAAGTCGAAGCAATCCTAGTCTAACTTAACCGAACGTAGCACATCCAGACGTGACCTAGCCCCACCTAACCGCCCTACACCACAGTTGCTGACATCCCCAGAAACAATCAGAGTATTCTAGAGCACAGTAGATCACAGAAGTCCGCGGCGCTGCAACGTAACGCACAAAACTCGAAGATAACCAGACTTAGTCTTACATAACCTAACCCCAGCAAACGTAGCCTGTCAGAATATGGAGCCGAGGCCTCCATTGCTGACTTTCCCAGAGCCAGGCTGCGCTTATCAGGCTGCAGTATATCGCAGAAGTTCACCGAATAGCTGTATATGGCACAAAAGTCAAAGCCATCCAAGCCAAACCTAACCCAACCCAACCTAACCCAACCAAACGTAACCTAACACAACCGGTCGTACCACGGACGCCATTTACGGCCGCCACAGATTCGAATAGAGTAAAGCAGGGCATCGACGAGTAAAGAAACACACCGAATAG
>NW_016936878.1:0-1750 GCF_001483705.2 Eufriesea mexicana
ATTGGCGTGCAATAGCCTTCGTAATGCAATAGAATCTGCCTGGAAAGTTCAATTTTGTTGACAGTTTCAACTAATATTGTGGTCAGATGCCTTTCTTGCATAAACAAGTATGAAAGATCCTTTTGGCGTGCTATAGCCATTGCAATGCTGCAGAATCGGGCTGGACAATTCAATTTTATTGACATTATCTACTTATATCGTGGTCAGTTAACTTTCTTGCATTAATAAGGAGGAAAGAATCTATTGGCATGCTGTAGGCATTGCAATGCTATAGAGTCGTCTTGGAAAATCCAATTTTATTGTCATTTTCGACTAATATCGTGGTGAGCTACCTTCTTTGCATAAGTAAGTAGGAGAGATTCTTTTGGAGTGCAATAGCAATTGCAATGCCGTAGAATCTTGCTGGTAACTTCAATTTTATTGACATTCTTGACTGATATCGTGGAAAGCTAACATTCTTGCATAAATAGGGTGGAAAGAATCTATTGTCGTGCTATAGCCATTGCAATGCTCTGGAATCTGGCTGGAAAATACAATTTTTCTGACATTTTCGACTAATATCGTGGTGAGCTGCCTTTCTTGCATAAATACGAAGGAAAGATTCTATTGGCGTGCAACAGTCATTGCAATGCTGCAGAAACGGGCTGGAAAGTTCAATTTTATTGAGATTTTCGAGTAATATCGTTGTGAGCTTGCTTCCTGGCATAAGTATGGAGGACAGATCCATTTGGCGTACTATAGCCATTGCTATGATATAGATATTGGCGTGCTATAGACATTGCAATGACATTGAATGTGGTTGGAAAATTCAATTTCATTGACATTGTCGATTAATATCCTGGTGGGCTAACTTTCTTGCATAAACAAGAGGGAAAGATACAATTGGCGTGCTACGGCCGTCGCAATGCTATAGAATCTGGCTGGAAAGAAGTCTGGCTGGAAAAGTCAATTTTATTGACATTTGCGACTAACATGGTGGTGAGCTAACTTTCTCCCATATATCAGGAGGAAAGATTCGGTTGGCATGCTATAGGCATTGCACTGCCATAGAATCTTGCTGGAAAATGAAATTTGTTTGTCATTTTCTGCTAATATCGTGGTGAGATAACTTCCTTCCCTAAGTAAGGAGGAAAGATCATTCTGGAGTGCCATAGCCATTGCAATGCAGTAGAATCTTGTTGGAAAGATTAATTTTATTCACTTTCACGACTAATGCTGTGATAGGCATTGTAATGCTGCAAAATCGGGCTGGA
This sequence comes from Eufriesea mexicana, assembly GCF_001483705.2. NCBI lineage: Eukaryota > Metazoa > Arthropoda > Insecta > Hymenoptera > Apidae > Eufriesea > Eufriesea mexicana. The sequence goes on from NW_016936878.1 coordinate 1,254, forward strand.
AAATTCAATTCTATTGACATTATCTGCTAATATCGTGGTGAGTTAACTTTTTTCGTTAATAAGGAGGAAAGGTTCTATTGGTATGCTGTAGGCATCGCAATGCTGTAGAGTCGTACTGGAAAATATAATTTTATTGACAGTTTCGACTATTATCGTGATGAGCTATCATTTTTGCATAAATAAGGGGGAGACAATCTACTGTCGTGCTATAGGCATCGCAATGCTATACACTCGTCCTGGAAAAATCAATTCCATTGTCATTTTCGACTAATATCGTGGTGAGGTATCTTCCTTGCATAAGTAAGGAGGAACCCAATCCTATAGAATCTTGCTGGAAAATTCAATTTCATTGACATTTTCGTCTAATATCTTGGTGAGATAACTTTATTCGACTAATATCGTGGTATGCTAACTTTCTGGCCTAAGTAGGGAGAAAAGACCCTTCTGGAGTGCTATAGCCATTGCGATGCAGTAGAATCTGTCTGGAAAATTGAATT
>NW_016936879.1:0-468 GCF_001483705.2 Eufriesea mexicana
ACTCGGTACTGTGGTGCAAATTGCTAATATCTCGAGGATCAGTGGACCTGCACCTTGTCATTCAAGAGTTAATATAGAACTTAAATCATGGTTGCACAGGGTAATCCAACAGCTACTGTGTTGTATTGGTGGATGTAATAAATACCGTACCCTCACTTGGAAATAGCTCAAAACAACCGTAATATACATAGATTACTCCAGAACTGCTTTGGAATTTACATCGCCTGTGAACAAATCTATACAACGGCTGCAATGAAAGCTGCAATGAAGTGATGATGGCTGTACTCAGTACTGTGTCTACATCCTTTAATTTCTCGATGGACAATGCATCTGTATTTCTCGTTCTACAATTGCTGTGGATCATATATCGCCAGTGAAAAGGTGAATCCTACGGCGACTGTGATCTGATGGTGGACGTACTACATGCCGTACTCTCAAGTGTAAATGTCACTAATCATAACCGCACAA
>NW_016936880.1:0-805 GCF_001483705.2 Eufriesea mexicana
CAGGAAAATTCAATTTTATTGACATTTTCGTTTAATATCGTGGTGAGGTAACTTTCTTGCTTAGATAAGAAGGAAATATTCTAATGTCGTGCTATTTCCATTGCAATGCTACAGAATCTGACTGGAAAATTTAAATTTATTGACATTTTCAGCTAGTATCGCCGTGTGCTATCCTCCTTGCATAAATAAGGAGGAAAGATGCTATTGGCGTGCTATGGCCATTGCAGCGCAAAAGAATCTGGCTGGAAAATCCAATTTTATTGACATTTTCTTCTAATATCTTGGTGCTCCAACTTTCTTGCCTAAATAAGGAAGAAAGAGACTATTGGCGTCCTATAGCAATTGCAATGCTATAGCATCTGCCTGGAAAATCCAATTTTATTAACATTTCCACCCAATATCGTGGTGCGCTAACTTTCTTGCGTAAATAAGGAGGAAGAATTCCATTGGCGTGCTATAGCCGCTGCAGCGCAACAGAATGTGGATGGAGGATTCAATTTTGTTCACATTTTCGACTAATGTCGCGGTGAGCGATCTTTCTTGCAAAATAAGGAGGAAAGATTCTATTGGCGTGCCACCGCCGTTGCATTGCAATAGAATCTGGTTGGAAAATACAATTTTATTGACATTTTGGAATAATATCGCGGTGAGCTAACTTTCTTGCATAAATAAGGAGGAAAGATTCAATTGGCGTGCTATAGCCATTGCAGTGCTATAGAAACTAGTGCTATAGAAACTGGCAGGAAGATCCAATTTTATTAACATTTTCTTCTAATATCGTGGTGAGGTAGCTTTCTTGCTTAAG
>NW_016936881.1:0-1211 GCF_001483705.2 Eufriesea mexicana
GAATGTATGGATGTATGGATGAATGGATGTATGTATGGATGGATGTATGGATGAATGGATGTACGGATGTTTGCATGTATGGATGCATGTATGCATGGGTGTATGGATTTAAGTATGTATGGATGGATGCATGTATGGATGTATGGATGTATGGACGTTTGGATGTACGAATGTACGGATGTACGGATGTATGGATTTATGGATGGACGGATGGATGTACGGATGTATGGATGTATGTTCGTATGGATGTACGAATGTATGAATGTACGAATGTATGGATGTACGAATGTATGGATATACGGATGTATGGATGTATGGATGAATATCTGTATGGATGCATGTATGAATGTATGTATGAGTGTATGGATGTATGGATGGATGGATGTATGGATGTATGTATGGATATATGTATGGTTATTTGGATGTATGGATGGTTGGATTTATGGATGTGTATGGATGGTAGGATGTATGGATGTATAGATGTATGGATCGATGGGTGTAGGGATGGGTGCTTGTAAGGACGGATGGATGTAGGGTTCGATGGATGCATGGATGGGTGTATGTATGGATGGGTGGATGTATGGATGGATTGATCTATGGAAAGATGGATGTATGGATGGATGCATGTATGGATGAACGGTTGTTTGGATTGATGGATGTATTGTTGGATTGAGGTATGGATGGACGGATGTACGTATGTATGAATGTATGGATGTATATATGTACGGATGTACGGATTCATAGATGTATGCTTTTGTGGAAGTATGAATGTATGTATGGATTGATGTATGGATGGATAGATGTATGGAATGGAGGATGTATGTATGGATGTATGTATGGATGAATGGTTGTGTGGATGGATGGACGTATGGATGGATTGAGGTATGGATGGACGGATGTACGGAAGTATGGATTTATGGATGTGTGGATGTATGAATGTATGAATGGATGGGTGTATGAGTGGATATATGTATGGATGGATGGATGGATGGATTGGTGGTTGTATGGCTGGATGGATGTATGGAAGGATGGGTGTATGGATGGATGAATGTATGGATTGATGGCCGTATGCATGGATGGTTGTATTGGTGGATTGAGGTATGGATGAACGGATGTACGGAAGTATGAATATGTGGATGTATGGCTGACTGCATGTATGAATGAATGGATGTATATATGTATGGGTGTAGGGATTGATGGATGTATGGATG
>NW_016936882.1:0-563 GCF_001483705.2 Eufriesea mexicana
TAGCTCATCACGATATTAGTCGAAAGTGTCGGGAAAATTGAATTTTCTATCTAGATTCTGTAGCATTGCATCGGCTATAGCTCGCCAATAGAATCTTTCTTCCATGGTTATGCAAGAAAGTTAGCTCTCCTCGACATTAGTCGAAAATATCAGTGAGATTGTACTTATCAGCCAGATTCTATAGCATTGCACAGGCTATAGCACGCCAATAGGATATTTCCTCCTTATTTATGCAAGAAAGGCAGCTCACCACGATATTTGTCGAAAATGTCAGCAAAATTGAATTTTCCACCGAGATTCCAGAGCATTGCAATGGCTATAGCACGCCATTAAATTCATTATACACTATTTATGCAAGAAAGTTAGCTCTCCACGATATTAGTAAAAAATGTCAATAAAATTGAATTTTCCAGGAAGATTCTATAGCTTTGCTATGCCTATAGCACGCCAACAGATTCCTTCCTCCTTATTTATGCAAAAAGAACAGATTCCTTCCTCCGTATTTATGCAAAAAAGGTAGCTCACCACGATAACAGTCGAAAATGTCAATAAAATTGTATTTT
>NW_016936883.1:0-332 GCF_001483705.2 Eufriesea mexicana
AACCAAATGTTCCCAATCCCAACCTAACGTACCTAGCCCACTATTGCTGCCATCCCCGTCTCCTAGCAGGTCATATTAGACTAGAGGAGAGCGCTGAGGTCCATGGAATGGCAGTGTATAGCACGAAAACCGAAAATATCCCAACCTCACATAAAAAAGCCTACCCTAACCAACCGTAACATAGCGGGACCTAGCGCGCCGCGGCCACGATTTCTTGAAGTCCCACGGCGGAGAAGTGTGCATTAGATAACAGTATATCGCAGAAATCGACGGAATGGCAGTGTGCGGCACGAAAGTCAAAGCTACCCCAAACTGACCAAGCCAAATATACC
>NW_016936884.1:0-509 GCF_001483705.2 Eufriesea mexicana
AAATTCAATTTTACTGACCTTTTCGACTAATATCGTGGTGAGCTATCTTTCTTCCATATATAACGAGGAGTGATCCCTTTGGCGTGCTGTAGCCATTGCAATGATGTTCAATGTGGTTGGAAAAACCAATTTTAATGACATTCTCGACTTACATCTTGGTGTGCCATCTTTTTTGCATAAATAAGGAGGAGAGAATCTATTGGCGTGCTATAGGCCTCGCAATGCTATAGACTCATCCAGGAAAATTCAATATTATTGTCATTTTTGACTAATATCGTGGTGAGTTATCATCCTTGCATAAGTAAGGAGGAGAGATCCTTTTGGAGAGCTATAGCAATTGCAATGCCGTAGAATCTTGCTGGAAAATGCTGGAAAATTCAATTTTATTGACATTTTTGAATCATATCGTGGAGTTCTAACTTTCTTGCATAAATAAGGTGGAAAGGATCTAATGGCGTGCTATAGCCATTGCAATGCACTGGAATCTGGCTGGAAAATTCAATATTACT
>NW_016936885.1:0-17489 GCF_001483705.2 Eufriesea mexicana
GTTATATTGAGTTAGGCTACGGTTGGCTTGTTTAGGTTAGTCCAGGTATGGTTCGGATGTCTTTGACTTTTGTGCTGTACACTGCAATGCGGCGAGTTCCTGCGCTCCACTGTTCTCTATTATATTCTGCTTCTTACCTGGGAGACCAACAATAGCGGTCTCGACATGTTAGGTTGAATTAGGTTACGTTTGGTTACGTCACATTTTGTTAGGTTACGACAGAGTAGCTTTGACTGTTGTTCTATACACAGTAATTCCGTGGATTTCTGCGTTCCACTGGGCTCTAGTATATTCTGCTTGGCTCTGGGGAAGCCAGCAGTAGTGGTTTCGGCACGTTATATTGAGTTAGGCTGCGTTTGGCTTATTTAGGTCAGTTCATGTATGGTTTGGGTATCTTTAGCTTTTGTGCTAAACGCCGCAATGGGGCAGGTTCCTGCGCTCCACTGTTCTCTATTATATTCTGCTTCTCACCTGGGAGGACAACAATAGCGGTCTCGACATGTTAGGTTGAATTAGGTTACGTTTGGTTACGTCACACTTGGTTAGGTTACGACGGAGTAGCTTTGACTGTTGTTCTATACACAGTAATTTCGTGGATTTCTGCGTTCTACTGGGCTCTAGTATATTCTCCTTGGCTCTGGGGAGGCCAGCAGTAGCGGTCATGGCACGTTATATTGAGTTAGGCTGCGCTTGGCTTATTTAGGTCAGTTCATGTATGGTTTGGGTATCTTTAGCTTTTGTGCTATACGCCGCAATGGGGAAGGTTCCTGCGCTCTACTTTCCTCTAGTATATCCTGCTTGGCTCTGGGAAGGCCGGCAGCAGTGGTCTCTCCACGTTGGTTTGAGCTATGGTTCGTTCTGTTATATTGCGTTTGGTTAGGTTAGGAGAGGATAGCTTGGACTTTTGCACCATACGCTGCTTTTCGGTGGGTCTCTGCGTCCCAGTGTGCCCTAATATTTCCCGCTTGGCTCTGGGAGGCCGGTAGTATTGGTCTCGGCACGCTAGGCCAGTTCAGGTTACGCTCGGTTAGGTATTGCTTTGCTGCGTTTGTTAGGTGTAGTCTCGACTTTCGTGCTTTACACTGCTATCCTGTGGATTTCTGCTCTCTACTTTACCCTAGTATATTCTGCATGGCTCTGGGGAGGCCAGCAATAGTGGTCACGCCACTTATGTTGAGTTAGGCTACGGTATGTTTGGTTATGTTAACGTTGGTTAGGTTCGGACAGCTATGACTATTGACCTGAACACTGCGAAAGTATGGATTTCGGTGCTGTGCTGTTCCCTTATGTATCCCGATCGTCTCAGGTGATGCCAGCAATGGTGGTGGCGTCATGTTATGTTGAGCTACGTTACGTTTGCTTTGGTTAGGTTATGTCAGGTAAGGTTTGGATATCTTAGAATTTTATGCTATTCACTGAAATGCTGTGGATTTCTGCGCACTACTGACCTCTAGTGTATTCTGATAGGCTCTTGGGAGGCCAGCAATAGCGGTTTCGTCATTTCAGGTTGAGATATGTTACGTTTGATTAGGTTAGGATAGGCTACCTTGTCTTGTGAGCTATTCACTGCTATTCAGTGGATTTCTGCGCTCTAATGTGCTCTAACGCGCTCTGACTCGCCCTGGGGAGGCCATCAATATTGGTCTCGTCACGTTACGTTGTGATACACTACGTTTGGATAGGTAATGATTGGCAAAATTAGGTCAGGATATGTTTGACTTTTGGGATGTACACTGGAATTCGGTGGATCTCTGCGCGCTGGTGTGCTCTAGTATTTTCTACTTTGCTCTGGAAATGCTACCTATATTGGCCTCGGCACGTTCGGTTGATTAGGTATGTTTGCTTATGTTACGTTTGGTTTCGGTTAGAATAGAGTAGCTCAGTCTTTTGCGCCATACGCTGCTATTGGAAGGATTTCTGCGCTCTACTGTGAACTTATATGTTCTGCTCGGCCCTGAGTCGGCCAGTAATAGTACTCCCAGCACGTCAGTTTGAGTTTGGTTACGTTTCGCTTTGTTAGGATAGGAAGGCTTGGTCAGGATTCATTTGACTTTCGTGCTATACACTGTTATTCGGGTTATTTCAGCGATCAACTGCGCTATACCAAATTCTATTTCGCTTTGAGGGGTGGGGCTAGGAGCAGTGGCCGCGGCGCGCTCTGTTCAGTTTCGCTACGTTCGGAAAAGTTTGCTGGGGTCAGGTTGGGTCAGGGCATGTCTGACGTTTATGCTATTTACTGCAACGCTGTGGGTTTCTGCGCACTACTGCGCTCTAGTACATTCTGCTTGCCTTTGTAGAGGCCAGTAATAGTGGTCTCGTCATGTCCGGCGTAGTTGTGTTACGTTTGCATATGTTTCGTCCGGTGAGGATATGACTCGACAGTATAGACCCTTGTGCGATACACTGCTATCCGCGGATAACTGCGCTCTACTGTATACCAACGTTTTCCGATTGGCTCTGTCGTGGCCAGTAATAGTGTTCTCGGCAAGTTAGGTTGAGTTAGGTTACGTCACGTTATGTTATGCTAGGAACTTTCGGTTAGTATTTCTTTGACTTTTGCTCTATACACTGCTATTTCGTGAATTCCTGCGCTCTACAACGCTCTACTATACTCTGCTCGGCTCTGGGCGGCCAGCAATGTTGGTCTCGTCAGTTTATTTTGAGCTACACTACGTTTGGATATGTCAGGTGAGGCATAGTTCTGTCAGGATATGTGTGACTCTTGTCCTCTACACTGCAATTCGGCGGACTTCTGCGCTCCATTGTGCTACACTATGTTCTGCATGGCTCTGGGGTGGCCAGCAATAGTGATCTCGGCTCATTGGGTTGAGTTATATTACGTTTGGTTAGGTTACGTTTTGTCAAGCTCGGTCAGGATGTATTTGACTTTCGTGCAATGCACTGATATTGGAAGGATTTTTGCAATCGACTGTGCTCTGCTGTATTCTCCATGGCACAGTGGAGGCCAGCAATAGTTTCGGCACGTTATATTGCGTTAGGCTACGCTTGATTATGTTACTTTAGGTTACGTTTTATCAGGATGGCTTCGACTTTCGTGCTGTACAGCAGTTTCCGGCGGGATGCTGTTACCTGCTGTGCTCTACTGCATTCTGCTTGGCTCTGTGGAGTCCGGCTGCAGTGGTCGCGGCACTCTCCGCTGAGTTACGCTTCGTTCCGGAAGGTCAGGTTAGGTCAGGTTATGTTTGGACATCTTCGACTTTTGTGCTATTTACTGCAATGCTGCTGGTTCTAGCTTACTGCTGCGCCCTTGTCCTTTCTGCTCGTCTTTGTGGACGCCAGAAATAGTTATCTCGTCATGTTAAGTTGGATTATGTTATGTTTGGTTAAGTCACATTTGGCTAGGTTAGTATAGGATACTTTGTCTTTTGTGCTATACGCCTCTATTCGGTGGGTTTCTCCGCTCTCATTTGCTATAATATCCTCTGCTTGGCTATGGGGTGGCCAGCAATAGTAGTCTCAGCACGTTAGGTTCGGAGGGGCTGCGTTTCGTTCGGTTTTGTTTGCGGGCTCGGATAGGATTTCTTGCACTTTTGTGCTATAAACTGCTGTTCGTTGGATTCCTGCGCTCTACGTTGCCCTACTATACTATGCTCGACCGTGGGAAGGCGAGCAATAGTGTCCGCTGCACGTTAAGCTGAGTTCCGTTACGATTAGTTAGGTTAGTTTAGGCAACGTTTGACTAGTATTACTTCTACTTTCGTGCTATACACTGTTTTTGTTGTATTTCTGTGATCTACTGAGCTCCACTACATTCTGCTTGTCTCAGGGGAGGCCAGGAGCAGTGTTCGCGGCACGCTGCATTGAGCTATGCTTCGCTCGGTTTGGTTGGGTTAGGTCAGGTTAGGATATGATAACTTCGACTTTTGTGCTTTTCGCCGCATTGTGGTTGTTTTCTGCGCCCTACTGCTCTCTAGTACATTCTGCATGTGTCTGTGAGGGCCAGCAATAGCGGTCCCGCCATGTTCGGTTTAGATGGGTTACGTTTGTATACGTTATGTTTGGTTGTGTTAGGAGATGCAACTTTGACTTTTGTGCTATACACTGGTATTCCCCGCATTTCTGCGCTCTAATCTGCTCTAATATACTCTGCTGGATCCGGGGTGTCGAGAAATAGTGGTCGCGGCATGCAAGGTTGTGTTAGGTCACATTTGGTTAGGTAAGGTTCTGTTATGTTTGGTCAGGGTTGCTATGACTTTCGTACTGTGCACAGTTATTCGGTGGATTCCTGTGATCTAGTGTGCTCTGCTACATTCTGCTTGGTTCATGAGAGGCCTGGAGTAGTGCTCGCAGCACGTTATGTGAGCTGTGCTACGTTCGGCGAGGTTAAGTGGGTTTATGTTATGATACCTTCAACTTTTATGCTATACGCCGCTATTCGGTGGATTTCTGCGTTATACATTGCCCTATTATACTCTGCTCGACTCTGGAGATGTGCGCAATGGTGCATGAGGCACATTAGGTTGGGTTATGTTACGACTGGTTAGGCTAGGCTAGGCTAGTTTCGTAGGATACCTTCAACTTTTGTGCTATTCATTGCATTGCGGTGGACATCTGCGCACTACTGTGCCCTAGAGCATTCTGCTTTTCTTTGTGGATGCCACAAATGGTGGTTGCGTCCTGTCAGGTTGAATAAGGTTACGTTTGTATACGTTACGTTTGGCTAGGTTAGGATAGGCTTCTTTGACTTCTGTGTTATACACTGCTATCAGTCGACATCTGCGCTCTACTGCGTTCTAATAATCTCTGATTGGCTCTGGGAAGGCGAGCAATATCGGTGCCGATGTGTCAGGTTTTGCTAAGCTCCGTTTCGTTAGAGTAAGTTGGGAAGGCATTGTTAGGATTTCTTTGACTTTTGTGCCATACACTGCCATTCGTTGGATTCCTACGCTATACATTGGTCTAGTATACACTGCCCGAATCTGGGGAGGCTAGCAGTAGTGATCGTGGGACGTTATTTTATGTTAGATTATGTTTGGTTATATTAGGTTGGTCTATGTTTTAACAGGATAGCTTCGACTTTCGCGCTATTCTCTACTTACGGTGTATTTCTGTGATCTACTGTGCTCTGCTACACTCTGCTTCGCTCAGCGGAGGTCAGACGCAGTGGTGGCTGCACGTTATGTTGTGCTATGCTGCGTTCGGTCATGTTAGGTTAGGCTGGGATAGGTCAGGATACCTTCGGCATTTGTGCCGTTCATTGCAATGCTGCGGATTTCGGCGCACTGCTGCGCTGTAGTATATTCTGCTTGGCTCTGGCGACGCCAGCAATAGTGGTCTCCGCACGTAAGGTTGGGATATACAACGTATGGTTATGTGAGGCTATGTCATGCTCGGACGGGTTATTTTTGACTTTCGTGCTATACACTGTTATTTGGAGCCTTTCTGCGCTCTACTGTGCCCTACTATATCATGCTTGGCCCTGGGAATACCAGCAATATTGATCTCGGCCTGTTAGATTTAGTTGGGTTGCGTTTGGTCAGTTTAGATTGGGTCAAGTTCGGTAAGGATATATTTGACTTTCGTGCTATTCACTGCAAAGTGATGGATTTCTGCTCACTACTGGGCCCTGGTGCATTCTGCTTGGCCCTGAGGAGGCCAGCAATTGTCGCTGCACGTTATGTCGAATTAGGCTACGTTTGATTGGTTTATGTTTGGTCCTGCTTAGCTAGGGTGACTTCAACTTTCTTGGATTGCTGCACTCCAATGCGCTCTAATATGCTCTGCTTGGATATGCGAGGCCAGCAATATTGGTCTGGTCTCATTACATTGAGTTACACTACGTTTGGATATAATAGGTGAGGTCAGGTTCTGTCAGGTTATGTTTGGCTTATGCGCTATACAATGGAATACGGTGGATTCCAGCGCTATGATGTGCTCTAGTATTTTCTGCTTGGCTCTGAGGAGGCCAGCAATGGTGGCCCCGACGCGTTGGGAAAAGCTACGTTACGTTCGGTTATGTTAGGTTTGGGAGTTGAGGATGAGATTGTTTATACTTTCGGGCTATACACCACTATCCTCGAATTTACGCACTCGACTGTGTCTTAATACCGTCTGCTTCGGTCTGTGGAGGCCAGCAATTGCAGTCCCTGAACGTTAGGATGAGCTAGTTCACGTTTTGTTAGGTTAGGTTAGGTTAAGCTCAGCAAGGTGACTTAGACGTTCGTGCTATACACTGCCACTCAGAGTATTTCTGCGCAGTGCTCAGCTCTACTAAATTATGCTTAGCCGACGTAATGCCAGCAATATTGGTCCCAGCACGTTATGCTGAGTTAGGTAGCGTTTGGCTAGCTTAGGTTCGATTTATTTCGGTAACGGTAGCCCTGCCTTTCGTGATGTACAGTGTTTTCCGTTGTATTTCTGCGATTTACTGTGCTCTACTACATTCTGATAGGCTATGTGGATGCCAGGAGCGGTGGCCGCGGCACGTAATCTTGAAAGATGCTACGTTCGGTTAGGTTAGGTTAGTTTATGGTATTTTCGACTATTATGCTATTCATTACTATACGGTTAATTTCTACGCTCTTCGTCGCTCTACTATACTTTGCTCGTCTTTGGGTAGGCGAGATATAGTGGCCACGGCGCTTTACGCTGAGGTAGGCTACGTTTGGCTAGGTTATGTCAGCTTGGGTTGGGCATGGAAGGATACGACATTTGTGCTATACAATGCGTTTCTATGGACTTCTGCGTCCTACTGTAATCTAGTAAGTTCTGCGCGACTCTGTGGAGGCCAGCAATAGTGGCTCGGGTACGTTAGGTTTAGTTATGTTACGTTTGGTTATAATAATGTTGGATGTATTAGGATAGGATAGCTATGACTTTAGTGCTATACACTACCATTCGGTGGATACCTGTGCTCTTCATTGCTCTAATATGCACTGCTTGTCTGAGTAGAGTATAGTAGAGCGCCGCAGAAGGCCAGCAAATAGCAATGTATAGCACAAAAGTCAAAGATGTCCTGACCTAACCACACCTAAACTAACCTACGCAAACATAGAGTAACTAAATCTATCGTGCAGCGAACGCTACAGCTGTGTTCCACAGTGGCAGGCAGTATTTGATAGAGCACAGTAGAGCGCAGAGATCCATAGAATATCAGTGTTGTGCACATGTCACGGTTATCCTAACCCAACCCAACGTAGCCTAACATAGCCGAACGTAATCTAACTCAACATAAAGTGCCGCGAACATTATTGCCGGCCTCCACGGAGCCAAGGAGAGCATAATAGTGGCGAGTGGACCGCTGTAATCCGTAGAATCGCGGTGTATAGCAGAAAAGTCGAAACGGTCCAAACCTAACCAAAGCCAATATATCAAAGCCAAACGTATCCTATCTGAACGTAAAGTGCCGAGACAACTATTGCTGGCCTGCATGTCGCCAAGCAGGGCATATAACAGGAGAGCAGAGTGCAGAAACCCATAAGACCTGAGTGTATAGCACGAAAGTCAAAGATAGCCATACCTAACCCAAAGAAATGTTGCCTAACAGAGCGAAGCCTTGCACATCCTGAGGAGCCGCGACCGCTGTTTCTGGACAGAGCAGAGTAGAGAACAGTGGAGCGCAGAAGTCCACCGAAAGGCAGTGTAAGGTGCAAAAGTCAAATGTAACCGTACCAAGCGTATCATACCTTAACCTAACCAAACGTAATCAAACGCAACCTAATATGCCGCTACCATCACTGCAGGCGCCCCAGAGACAAGCAGAACTTACTGGAGCACAGTTGAGCGCACAAGTCCACCGCTCTCCAGTGCAGTACACAGAAGGCAAAGATATCCTGGACTGGTTCAGCAAACGGACAGAACGAAACGTAACCTAACCCAACCTAACGCACCGCGGCGACTATCTCTGGCCTCCCCAGAGCCCAGCGGAATATACTAGAGCAGAGCAGAGAGCAGAAATCCAACGTACAGCAGTATACATCACAAAAGTCAAAGCTATCCAATCCTAACCATGCAAAACGTAACGCAACCAAACCTTACATAACACAATCTAACGTGCCGAGACCACCATTGCTGACCACGCACAAGCCGTGCAGAACATATGAGAGGAGAGTAGAGCGCAGGAATCCATAGAAGCGCGGTGTATAGCTGAAAAGTCAAAGCTACCCTATCGCAACCAAACAAAGCGCAACGTAATCAAACGTAACATAACAACCTGACGAGCCGAAACCAGTATTGCTGGCCTACGCAGAGCCTCGCAGAACATATTAGTGGAGAGCATAGTACCGAAATCCATAGAATTGCAGTGTACAGAAGAAATGTCAAATATATCTGAACACTACCATAACAAATATAAATTAACCAAATGTTGGCTAAATCAATATATCGTGCCGCGACCACTATTGCTGGTCTCCCCATAGCCAAGCGGAAAATATTAGAGTTCAGTAGACAGCAAAACTCCACCGCACTGCAGTGTACAACACGAAGGTCGAAGATATCCCTACATAAGCAGACCTAACCCAACATATCCGAACGCAGCATATCTCAATATAACGTGCAGAGACCACAATATCTGGCCTCCCCGAATCCAAGCAGATCATATTGGAGTACACCAGAGCGCAGAAAAGCACGGAATATCCGTGCATAGCACAAAAGTCTAAGTAGCATATCACAATCTAGCCAAACGTAGCATATCCTAACGTACCCTAACATAACCTAACATGGCCAGACCCTAATGCTGGCCCCCACATCTGAAGCAGAATGTACTATAGCGTATTAGCGCGCAGAAATCCACCGCATTTCAGTGTATAGCACACAAGTCGGAGATAGCCTAACCGAACCTGACCTAACCTAACCCAAGGGAACGCAGCTTAGCTGAAAATAACGTGCCGCGATCACTGCTCCTGCCCTCCCCTCATCCAAGAAGAGTGTAGCAGAGCACAGTAGATCACAGAAGACCACCGAATAGCGGTGTATAGCACAACAGGCAAAGTAGCCTATCCTAACCTAGGCAAACGAAGCATAGCCAAACGCAACCTAACCCAACCTAACATGACGAGACCGCTATTGCTGGTATCCGCGAAGACAATCAGAATGTACTAGAGCACAGCGTTGCGCTGAAACTCACCCCATTGAAGTGAATAGCACAAATGTCGAAGATGCCCTAGCCAAACCTGACCTAACGTAACCTAACCGAACGTACCATTGCTCAACGTAGCGTGTCGAGGACGCTGCTCCTGGGCTCCCTGGAACAAAGCAGAAAGCAGTAGAGTACGGTAGATCACTGAAATCCGCCGAAAAGCAATGCAAAGCACGAAAGACAAAGTAGCCTATACTTATCTAGCAAAACGTTATATACCCAAAAGAAGCCCAGCTCAACCTAACATGACGAGAGCACTACTGTTGGCCTCCACAGCCTCAAGCAGAATGTACTATAGTAGAGTAGTGCTCATAAATCAACCGCATTGCTGAGAACAGCACAAAGGTCGAGGATGTCCTAACGCAACCTGACCTTACCTAACATAACGCAACGTTGCATGGCTCAATGCAAACTGCCGCGGCCACTGCTCCTGGCATCCCAAGAGCTAAGCAGAAAGTAGCAGAGCACAGTAAATCACAGGAATCCAGCGAATAACAGTGTATAGCACGAAAGTCGAAGTTATCCTAACCATATATAGCCTAACCTGTCCAAACCCATCGTTACATACCTCAACCTATCGTACTGCGGCCACTATTGCTCGCCTCCCGAGGGTAGTGCAGAGCATAGTAAGGCGTAGTTGAGCGCAGAAATCCAACGAACATATGTTTATGACACGAAAGTCGAAGCTACCCTTACCGAACCTAACCTAACCTAACCTAACCTAACCTAACCCAACCTAAACTAGCCGCACGTAACGTAACACAACCAAACGTGCCGTGACCACTATTGCTGGCTTCCGTTGAGACAAGCAGAAAATACTAGAGCACAGCGCTGCGCAGTAATCCACCGCACTGCACTGAATAGCGCAAAAGGCGTAGGTGTCCTAGCATAACCTGTCCGAACCTAACCGAACCGAACGTTGAATATCTAAACTCAATATGCCGCAACCTCTGCTCCTGGCCTCCCCAGAGGCAAGCAGAAAGCAGTAGAGCACATTAGATAACGGTACCCCGAGGACAAGCTGTGTAAAGCACAAAAGCCAAAGTAGCCTATCCTAACCTGGCCAAACGTAGTACACCCAATCGCAACCAACCTCAACCTAACATGACGGGACAGCTATTGCTGAGCTCCACAGAGATAAGGAAATTGTACTAGAGTACTGTAGTTCGCAGAAGACCTCCGCATTGCAGAGAATAGCACAAAAGCCGGAGATATCCGAACATATCCTGACCTAACCTAACCTAACCAAACACAGCGTAACTCAACAGAGCGTGTCGCGACGACTGCTGCCGGAATCCTGAGAGCTGAGCAGAATACAGTAGAGCACAGTAGATCACAGGAACCCGCCGGACAATAATGTATAGAACGAAATTCGAATACACTCTAGCCAATCATAGCATTATATGGCCTAATCAAACGTAGCAGAACTCAGCATAGCGTACCGCGACTATTGCTGGTCTCCACAGGGCCGAGCAGAGTATAGTAGATCACAGTAAAGTGCAGAAATCCTCCGAATAACTGTGTATAGCAAAAAAGGTGTAGATACCGTAATCTATCCTGACCCAACATAACCTGAAAAAACGTAGAGTATTTCAACATAACGTGCCTGGACCACTACTCCTTGTATCCTCAGGGCCAAGCATAATGTAGTAGAGCACAGAGGATCACAGGAATCCACCTGATAACAGTGTATATCACGAAAGTCGAAGCTATCCTAGCCAAACATAAACTAACCCAACCTCACCTAACGTAACCTAGCTCAGCCTTACGTGTCACGTCACTATTGCTCGCCACCCCAGTGAAAAGTACAGCATATTAGAGCACACAATACCTCAGAAGTCCAAGGAATAGCAGTGCATAGCACAAGAGTTAAAGGTATCCTATCCTAACATGTCCAACCTTATCATAAGCAAACGTAATATAACTCCAGTTAACGTACCCAGACCACTATTGCTTGACTCCAGAAGGTCGTGCAGAACTTACTAGAGGACTGTCGGGAGCAGAAGCACGCCGACTAGCAACGTGTGGCACAATGGTCTAAGGTATTCTGTCCTAACCTTACAGAACGTAGCATAAGCTAACGTAGGTAAACCCTACCTAACGAGCCGTGATCACTACTGCTGGAAACCAGGCAGCCAAGCAGAATATACCAGAACACAGTAGAGCCCGGAAATCCGCGGATGGCAGCGTATAGTACAAAAGCCAAGGTTATCCTATCCTAACCATACCAGACGAAACACACCTAAACGTAGGACAACAAAACCTGTAGGGCCGAGACCTTCATTGCTGACCTCCACAGAGTCAAGCAGAGAATACTACAGCAGAGTAGTGAACAGCAATGCACCGCATTGCTGTGAATAGCATAAAAGTCGAGGTTACCCTTACCAAACCTAACCTAACCTATCGTAACCGAACGTAGCATAGCTCTATATGACGTGCCGCGGCCACTGCTCCTGGCCTCCACAGATCCAAGCAGAATACGGTTGAGCACAGTGGATAACAGAAATCCACCGAATAACAGTTTATAGCACGAAAGTCGAAGCAATCCTAACCAAACTTAGCCCAAACTAACATAACCAAGCACAATGTAACACAAAATAAAATGCCACGCCCACTATTGCTCGCCTCCCCTGGGTCGGGCAGAGTATAGTGGGGCAACGTATAGCGCAGGAATCCAGCCAATTGCAGTGTATATCGCAAATGTCAATGAAATCCTAATCATGCCTTCCTAACCTACCCTATCGGAACGTAATAAAACTCAACATGACGTGCCGATACCACTATTACTTGCCACCCCAGAGCATAGCAGAACATACTAGACCACTCTAAAGCGGATCAATCCACCCAAAAGTCTACGCAACCCTTTCCTAACCTCACCAAAGTAACAAAGCCAAGCGTGGCATATCCCAACCTAACGTGCCTCGACCATTATTGCTAGCCTCCCCAGAGCCTAACAGAATATTCTAGCGGACAGCAGAGCGCAGAAGACCACCGCATTGCAGTGTATAGCACAAAAGTCAAACAAATCCTGTCAGAACTTGTCCTCACCTAACCCAATCTAACGTAGTGTAGCCCAGCCTCACGTGAGGGGACCAATATTTCTCTACATCCCGGAGCCAAGCAGGGCGTATTAGAGCACATTAGGTCGAAGATATCCACCGAAAATCAGTGAATAGCGCAACAGTCAAAGTAGCCTTTCCTAACCTAGCCAACCGTAGCACATCCAGACGTAGCAAAGCTAAGCCTTCTATGACGAGACCACTTTTGCTGGTTTCCACGGAGACATGCAGAATGTACTAGAGCACTTGCGAGCGCAGAAGCCCACCGCATTGCAGTGAATAGCACAAGAGTCGAAGATGTCCTAACCTACCCTGACCTAACCTAACATAACCGAACGTAGCATATCACAACCTAACGTGCCGAGATAACCATCGCTAGCCTCCCCGGAGCCAATCAGATAATATTAGAGCACAGCATAGCGCAGAAATCCGCGGATAGCAGTGTATAGCAGAAAAGTCAAAGCTATCCTCTACTAACATAGCCAAACGTAACACAACCGTACGTAACATAACGCTAACTAAGGTGCCAAGGCCACTATAGCTGGCATCCAAGCGCCTATCTGGATATACAGGAGCGCAGTGGATCACAGGAATAGACGTCAATGCTGTGTATAGCACAAAGGTGAAAGATATCCTATCCTAACCCGACCAATCCAAAACTAACCAAACGTAGTATAACTCTACATATCGTGACGAGAGCACAATTGCTGGCCTCCCCAGAGCTCCGTAGAGCGAAGAAATCTACCTAAGTACCGTGAACAGCACAACAGTCAATGTTATCCTACCATAACCGGACCGAACGTAACATAACTCTACCTAACATGCCGAGACAACTCCTGATGGCCTCCCTAGAGCCAAGCAGAATATGCCAGAGCACAGTAGAGCGCAGGAAAAGCACCGAAAAAACTTGTATAGCACAGAAGTCCAAGCAACCCAATCCCAACATAACCAGACGTAACAGAACAGAACGTGATATAACTCAACCTGTCGCGCCGCGGCAGCCATTGCTGGCCTCCCCAGTACCGAGAGGAGTGAAGTAGAGTGGAGAAGAGCGCAGGAATCCGCCGAATTGTAGTATACAGCCCAAAAATCAAAGTTATCCTACACCAATCTAACCAGGCGTGACACAAACAAACGTAACTTAGCACAACCTAAAGTACCAAGGCCACTACTGCTGGCCTTCCCATCGCAAAGCAGCTCATATTGGAGGACAGTTTTGCTCAGAAGTCAAAAGAATGGCAGTGTGGAACAGAGAGGACAAAGATATCCAAACCTAACCCATGCCAACGTATCCAAACCAAACGTAGCCAGACACAGTACATCGTGCAACGACCGCTGTTGCTGGTCCCCCCTGAGTTGAGCAGCCTATAGTACAGCTATGAAGAGGGCTGGAATCCACCGAAAAGCAGTTTACAGCACGAAAGTCAAAGCTACACTGTGCTAGCTTAACCAGACGAAACATAAGAAGACGTTAGGTGACCCATCCTGACGTGCCACGACCGCTGTTGCTGGCCTCACCAGAGCTAAGCACATTATAGCGGAGCAATGTAGAACGCTGAAATCGTCCGAGCAGCAGTGTAAGGCGCAAAAGTCAAAGCCATCCAAACAAAACGTAACCAAGCCAAACATATCCAAACGTAACATAACCCGACCGAACGTGCCGAGAGCACTATTTCTGTCGTCCACAGAGGCAAGCAGAGTGTGATAGCGCACACAAGAGCGCAGAAGCCCATAGAATAGTAGTATGCAGCACAACAGTCAAAGCTATCCTCTCCTAACCCAACCAAACGTAACATACACAAACGCAACATAACTAAGTCTAACATGCCGAGACCACTATCGCTGGAGACCCCAGAGCCATGCAGAATATAACAGGTGACAGCAGAGAGCGGAAAGCCACCAAATAGCGGTGTATAGCACAAAGGTCAAAGATATACTAACCAAACCAGACCTGTCCTAACCTAACCAAACGTAGAATAACTGAACCTAGCGAGACGAGAGCTCCATTGCTGGCTTCACTAGAGCCAAGCAGAATATATTGGAGCGAAGCAGAGCGAAAAAGTTTACTGAATATCTGTGTATAACACAAGAGTCACAGCCATTCTAACCGACCGAACCTAACCAAACCTAACCAAACGTTACATATCTCAACCTATCTTGCCGCGCCAGCCATTGCTGTCCGCTCGTGATTCGAGTAAAGAATAGTAGAGCAACGTAGAGAGCGGAAATCCACCGAATAGCAGTGTATAGCGCAAAAGTCGGATCTACTCTATCCCAAAATAGCCTAATGTAGCATATCCAAACGAACATATCTCAACCTAACGTGCCAACACCGCCATTGCTTACCTCCCCAGAGACAAGCACAAGTTACTTGAGCACAGTGGAGCGCCGGAAGTCACCGAAGTGCAGTGTATCGCAAAAAAGTGAGAGGTGATCTAAGCTTACCTAACATACCCCAACCTAATCAAACGTAGACTGACTGAACATAACGTGCGGCGAAAACTATTGCTGGCCTTCCCAGAGCCCAGCAGAGTATAGTAGAGCACAGTAGACCGCCGAAATCCACCTAAAAACAGTGTATACAGCGAAAGCCATATCCATTCAAACATATCAAAGCAAACATAACCAAACCTAACGCCGGTTAACTCACCCTAACGTGCCGGGACCGTCATTACTTGACTCCCCATATGCGAGCAGCGTATAGTAAAGCAGGAGAGGTTGCAGAAATCCACCTAATAACAGTCTATATCTCAAAAGTCATAACTATTCTGTCCTAACCTAACCAACAGTAACCTAACCAAACGTAACAAAACTTAGACCAACGTGCCGCTACCACTATTGCTGGCTTCCCCAGAGCCAGCAGAGCATATTATAGGACAGTAGGACGCAGAAATCTATAGAATCGCAGTGTACAGCAGAAAAGTGAAAGACATCCAAACCTAACCCAAACCAACATAACCTAACCTAACGTAGACTAACTAAATCATACGTGCCGAGACAGCCATTACTGGAATCTCCAGGGTCGAGCGGAGTATAGTAGAGCACAGTAGAGCGAAGAATGCCACCAAATAGCAATGTGTAGCACGACAGTCAAAATTATCCTAATATAACCAGACCTAGCCTAACCTAAGCGAACGTAGAATAATTAACCGAACCTGCTGGGACCTGTATTGCTGGCATCCTCAGAGCCAAACAGCATATATTATAGGAAAGTGGAGTGCAGAAGACAACACAATGGCAGTGTATAACTGAATGGTGAATGATATCCAAACCTAACCCATGCTGACACAACATAGACAGACGCAACATAACTCAACCTATCGTGTCACGACCGTCATTGCTGGCCTCCACAGAGTCGAGCAGAGAATAGAATAGCAACGAAGGACGCAGAAATAAACCGAATAGATGTGTATAGCACAAAAGTAGCAGCTATCCTGTCCTAACCTAAACAAACGTAAACTTACCGAACGCATATTAACTCAACCTATCTTGACGATACCACTATTGCCGAACTCGCCAGAGTCAAGCAGGGCATGCTAGAGCAAAGTAGATCGCAGGAGTCCTCGGAATAGCAGCGTATAGCACAAAAGTCAGAGCAATCCTATCCTAACCTAACCAGACGCAACATAAGCAGACGTAACGTAACCGAAGCAGACGTGCCACGACCGCTGTTGCTGGCCTCCCGGGAGCTAACCAGATTATAACAGAGAAATAAAGGACTCTGCAATTTTTCGTATAGCAGTGTATGGCGCGAGAGTCAAAGCCATCCTAACTAAACGTAGCAAAGCCTGTCCTGACTAAACATAACATAACTAAACCGAACATGCCGAGAGCACTATTCCTGGCGTCCGTAGAGCCAAGCAGATTGCGATAGCGCACAGATGAGCGCAGAAGGCCATAGAATAAAAGTGTGCAGCACAAAAGCCACAGATATCCTAACCAAACTCAACGTAATCTAATGTATCCAAACGTAATCTATCTCAACCTAACGTGCGGCGACCATTTCACCAGCCTCCCGAAAGTCGAGCAGAGCAGGGTAGAGCAGTGTAGATCTTTTCACTCCAGTGTGGCGGATTTCTATGCTCTACTGTACTGTAGTATATTCTGCTAGGCTCTGGGGATGCGAACAGTAGTCGCTGCGGCATGTAAGGTTGAGCTCAGGAACGTTCGGTTTTGCTGCGTTTGGTTGGGTTAGGGTAATACAGCTTCAACTTCTTGCTATACACTGCTATACGTTGTATTTCTGCGCTCTACTGTTCTCTAGTATGCTCTGCTTTTCTCTGGGCAGGCCAGCGAGGGTGGTTTCGGCACGCAAGGTTGAGTTATGTTACGCACGGCTTGGCTAGGTTCGGATATGCTTGGTTAATATAGCTTTGAACCTTGTTCTGTACACTACTTTTCGGTCGAAATCTGCGCACTGCATTTCTCTACCAGCATCTGCTTGTCTCTGGGGAGGCCAGCAATAGCTGTCGTGGTAGGTTTGGCTGAGTTATGTTACGCTTGGTTATGTTATGTTCGTTCGAGTTTGGTCAGGGTGGCTTTGACTTTTGTGCCATAAACTGCTATTCGGTGGATTTCTGCGCTCTTCGTTGCTCCACTATTCACTACTCGAATCGCGGGCGGCCAGCAATGGCTGGCGTGTCAAGATAAGTTGAGATATGTAATGTTTGGTTAGGTTTGGTTAGGCTCGGTTCGGTTAGAATTGCTGTGACTTTTGTGTTATACACAGATATTCAGTGAACTTCTTCGCTCTGCTTCCCTCTAATATATTCTACTTAGCTCTGAGGAAGCTATTCTGCGTTTGGTTAGGTTAGGATAGATCTGGTTTGGTAATTATATCTTTGACTTTTGTGCTATACACAGCTATTTGGTGGCTTTCCGCTCTCTGCTGTCACCTATTATATTCTGCACGGCTCTGGGGTCTCCAGCAATAGTGGTCTCGGTGCGCTATGTTAAGTGTAGTTGCGTTTGGTTATACTACGTTTGGATTGGGTAGGATAGGATAGCTGTGACCTTTACGCTATACACTGTTATTCGGTTGATTTCTACGCTCTAGGATGCTCTGCAGTACTCTGCTCGACTCTGCGGAGGCAAGTAATAGCTTTCTTGGCGCGTCAGGTTGATTTAGGCTATGTTTGGTAAAGGTATGTTGGTTTGGGTCGGGTTCGGATAGCTTCGTCTTTCGCCGTAGAAGCAGACTTTCGGTGGATTTCTGCGCTCTACTGTGCCATGGAGCATACTTCTTGTCTCCGCGGAGGCGAGTGTTCGTGGCCTCGTCAGGGTAGGTTGAATTATGTTACGTATGTACGTATCACAGTTGGCTAGGTTAGCAT
>NW_016936885.1:20772-22144 GCF_001483705.2 Eufriesea mexicana
TGCCTGGTTTGTTTACGGAGTCCTCGACTTTTGTGGCATACGCTGCTATTCGGTGGATTTCTGCGCTCAGCATTGCACTACTAAACCATGCTTGACTCAGGGGAGACGAGCAATAGCGATCGTGGCACGTTACGTTGAGCTATGTTACGTGTGGCTAAGCTAGGATTGGTTCAGTTTGGTCTTGAAGGCTTCGACTTGCGTGCAATACGCCGTTATTCGTTGGATTTCAGTGGTATACTGTGCCCTAACACATTCTGCCTGTCTCTGGTGAGGCGACCAATGTCGGCCTCGTCACGTTACGTTGAGTTACACTACGTTTGGATAGATTAGGCTAGGTCAAGTTTGGTTAGGGTTTTCTACACTGTTTTGCTATGCATTGCAATGCGGTGGATTTTTGCGCTCTACTCTCCTCTAGCATATTCTGCTTGGCCCCGCGGAAGCCTTCTATAGCGGTCGCGGCGCTTACGGTGAGACAGACTATGTTTGATTAGGTTAGGTTAGGTACGGTTAGGTCATGATATGTTTGACTTTTGCGCTATAAACAGCAGTGCTGTGGATTCCTGCGCTTTGCTGTGCTCTAGTATGTTCTGCTTGTCTCTGGGGAGGCCACCAATAGTGGTCTCGGCACGTTGGGTTGAGCTATGATGCGTGTGGTCATTTTACGTCTGGTGCGGTTAGGATGGTATAGTCTAGACATCTGTGCTATACACTGTTACTCACCGATTTCTGCACTCCGCTGCGCTCAAATACTTTCTGCTTCGCTCTGGGAAGGCCAGCAATAGTTGTCTCGTAGAGTTAGGTTTACTTATGCTGCGTTTGCGTATAACAAGGTAGGTTGTTAGGACAGGGTTGCTTAGGCTTTGTGCGATTCAGTGCTGTTCGGTGGATTTCTGCGCGCGATGACGCTCTAACATGTTCTGCTTGACTCTATGGTGGCCAGCAATTGCGGTCCCATTGTGTTAGCTTGGGTTATGCTGTGTTTGGGTGTTTTACGTTTGGCTAGGTATGGATAGGCTACTATGACTTACGCGTTTTGCATTGCTTTTCGGCGGTTCTCTGTGGCCTACTGTGCTCAAGCACATTCTGCTTTGCTCTAGGGAGGCCAGGAGCTGCGTTTGCGGCAGGTCGTGTTTAGCAACGCTACGCTTTGCTAGATTTGGTTAGGCTTGGTTATGTCACGGTATCTACGGCTTTTTTGCTATTCACTGAAATGTGGTGTATTTCTGCGCTCTGCTATGCAATAGTGCACTCTGCGCGTCTCTCTGTAGGGCAGCAATTATGGTCTCGTCACGTTAGACTGCATTAGGCTACGTTTGGTTATGTTACGTTTGACTTGGTCAGGATAGGCAACTTTCACTTTTGTGCCATTCAA
>NW_016936886.1:0-667 GCF_001483705.2 Eufriesea mexicana
GGCGTATAGATCGCCTAACGCCTTCAATCCAATGGCAAGTACAGTCATCTACTTGCCAGGGAATAGGTGTATTCAAAATCTATAATCCGTTATAGCTTGGCGAATAGATCGCGTAACGCCTTCGATTCCATGGCAAGTACAGACATCTACTTGCCAGAATAAATGTATATTCAAAATCTATAATCCGTTACAGCTTGGTGAATAGATCGCCTAACGCCTTCAATCCAATGGTAAGTTCAGTCATCTACTTGCCAGAGAATTGGTCTATTCAAAATCTATAATCCGTTACAGCTTGGTGAATAGATCGCCTAACGCCTTCAATCCAATGGTAAGTTCAGTCATCTACTTGCCAGAGAATTGGTCTATTCAAAATCTATAATCCGTTGTAGCTTGGCGAATATATCGCATAACGCATTCATTCCAATGGCAGGTACGGCCATCTAGATGCCAGAGAATAGGTCTATTCAAAATCAATAATCTGTTATAGCTAGGCGTATAGATCGCCTAACGCCTTCAATCCAATGGTAAGTTCAGTCATCTACTTGCCAGAGTATAGGTCTATTCAAAATCTTTTATCTGTTATAGCTTGGTGAATAGATCGCCTAACGCATTCATTCCAATGGCAGGTACGGCCATCTACACGCCAGAGAATAGGTCTATTCAAAAT
>NW_016936887.1:0-226 GCF_001483705.2 Eufriesea mexicana
TTCAATCTTTTATCATTTGGTGAAGAAGCAGAGGGTGATTAAGTAGAATCTGCGCTATTAAATAAAAAGTTTAATGGTAAGGAAAATTCAGCTCATGATCATTTAACTGATTCAAAATTAAGCTCACAACCAGCCGTTGAACCTCCTGGACCTCCAAATAAAGAAAGGTATGAAGACCGTATTAGCGATTGGGAATTATTGGGGAATAATTTTAAATTAACAAATT
>NW_016936888.1:0-5888 GCF_001483705.2 Eufriesea mexicana
GAGGAGAGTAGAGCGCAGAAATACATAGGATCGCAGTATATAGCAATAAAGTTAAAGCAACCCAAACCTAGCCCAAATAAAAGTAACAGAACCAAACGAAGCATAATTCGACATAGCCTGCCGCGGCCGCTATTGTTGGGCTCTCCAGGGTCAAGCAGAATTAGTAGAGCACACTGGAGTGCAAAAGTGCACCGGAAAGCATTTCATATCACGACAGCCATAGCTATCCATACATTACCCACGGAAACATAACCCCACCAAACGTAGCCTAACTAAACCTAACGTTCCAAGACCACCATTACTGGCCTCCCCGGTGTCGAGCAGAGTATAGTATAGCAATGTAGAGGGTAGAAATTACCCTAATTGCAGTCTACAGCACAAAAGTCAATTCTTTCCTATAATAACTTGTCCAAACGTGATATGAACAAACGTAAGCATATCTAAACCTATCGAGCCGAGACCACTATTGCTGGCCTCCCTGAGCCTAGCAGACCATATTAGAGCACACTAGAGCGCAGTAATCCACCCAATAGCAGTGAATATCACAAAAGTCAAACATATCCTGACCTAGCCTGGCCAAAGCTAACCTAACCGAAAGTAGTGAAGCACCACATAATGTGAAGGGACCAACATCGCTAGCTTCCCAGAGCCTGGCGGAGCACACTAGAGCAAATTAGAGCGCAGAAATCCTAGGAATGGCAGTGAATAGCGCAGACGTCAAAGAAGCCTCTCCTAATCTATCCAAACGTGACATACCCAAACGTAGCCTAGCTCAAACTGACACGGCGGGACCACTATTGCTGGCCTCCACAGAGACAAGCAGAATGTGCTATAGCACAGAAGTACGCAGATATCAACCGCATTGCAGTGAATTGCACAAAAGTCTGATATATCCTAACCTATCCATCCTAACCTAACCTAACGGAACGAAACATATCTCAACCTAACGTGCCGAGACCACTATTACTGGCCACCTCTGTGCAAAGCACAGCATACTGGAGCACACTTGAGCGCAGACGTCCTCGGAATAGCAGTGAATAGCACAAAAGTCAAGGCAGCATTTCCTAACCTAGCCAATCGCAACGTAAACAAACGAAACCTAACTCAACCTAACATGGTGGGACCGCAGCTGCTGGCCTCCACAAAGAGAAGCAGAATGTACTAAAGCAGAGGAGAGCGCAGAAATCCACCGCGTTGCTATTAATAGCACAAAAGCCGTAGATAACCTAGCATAACCTGACTCAACCTAATATAACTCAACGTAGCATGGCACAAAATAAAGCGCCGCGACCACAGCTCCTGGCCTCCCCAGAGCCAAGCAGAATATGCTAGAGCACAGGAAATCACATAAGCCCACCGAACAAAAGCGTATAGCGCGAAAGTCAAACACATCCTAGCCAAATATAGCCGAACCTGACATAACCAACGGTAACATGCCTGAAACTAATGTGCCACGACCACTATTGCTCGCCACCCGAGAGACGATCAGAGCATAGTGGAGCAATGTTGAGCGCTAAAATCCACCGAATAGCAGTGTACAGCGCAAAGTCGAAGATATTCTAACCAAACCTGGATACCCTTACCCAAGCGACCGTAGCATAGGACCGTATAAAGTGCCGCTACCACTGCCCCTGCGGCACTGGATCCAGCAGGGCTTAGCAGAGCACAACAGATCACGGAAAGTTACCGAAATGCGGTGTATAGCACAAAAGACATAGTAGACTATCCTAACCTAGCCAAACGTAACGTAAGCAAACTTAACCAAACGCAACCTAACACGACGAGGCTACTACTGATGGCCTCCACAAAGACAAGCAGGATGAAGGAGTGCACTCTAGTGCGCAGAAACCCACCGCATTGCAGTGAATAGCACAAAAGTCAAGGATGCCCTAACCTA
Source organism: Eufriesea mexicana (assembly GCF_001483705.2). Lineage (NCBI taxonomy): Eukaryota > Metazoa > Arthropoda > Insecta > Hymenoptera > Apidae > Eufriesea > Eufriesea mexicana. The sequence continues at coordinate 1,898 of NW_016936888.1, forward strand.
ACCTGTCGTAACCTAAACTAAACAAATATGACTTAACTAAAACTAACGTGCAGAGATCACAGTCGCTGGCCCCACCAGAGCCGAGCAGAAAATATTAGAACACGGTAAAGCGCAGAAATCCCCAAAAAGCAGTTTTTCGCACAGAGGCCTGAGCTACCATATCCTAAACTCACCAAACGTAACAAAACCGAACGTAGCATAGCACAACTTAACGCAACGAGAAAACTATTGCCGGCCTCGCAGAAGCCAAGAAGGAAATGTTACAATGCAGTGGAGAGCAGGAATCGGAGAATAGCAGTTTATACCACAATAGCCTAAGCTGCCCCATCCTAACTTCACCAAACGTAACATGAAAGAACGCAGCATATCTCAACCAAAAGTGGCGCGATCACCATTGCTGGCCACACCAGAGACAAGCAGAACATACTAGAGGACAGTAGAGCGCAGAAATCCATAGAATCGCAGTGTATAGCACAAAAGTCATATCTGTCCAGACCAAATCCATGGTACCATAAACTAACCAAACATAGCATACCTCAACACAGCGTGCCGCGGCCATTAGTGCTTGTCTCCCCATGGTCAACCAGAATGTAGTAGAGCGCAGTTGCGCGCAGAAGTCCACAGAACGGCAGTGTATACCAAGAAAGTCAAAGCTAACGTTACAGGAACCAATCCAACCCAATCCAACCAAACGTAGCCTAACTCACACTAACGCGCCGAGACCACTACTACTGGCCTCCATATAGCGGAGTTGAATATACTAGAGCTCAGTAGAGCGCGGAACAGCACCGAATCGCGGTGTATAGCACAAAAGTCAAAGCAGTCCCCACCAAACTTAAACCAACCTAACCTAACCAAACGTAACATGACGCGTCCTAACTTGCCGCGACCCCCATTGCTGACGTCGGCACGGGAAAATCAGGTTGCGATGGAGCAGATTAGAGCGCAGAAAAGACCATTACTACTGGCCTCCCTATAGCGGAGTTGAATATACTAGAGCTCAGTAGAGCGCGGAACAGCACCGAATCGCGGTGAATGGCACAAAAGACAAAGCAGTCCCCACCAAACTTAAACCAACCTAACCTAACCAAACGTAACATGACGCGGCCTAACCTGCCGCGACCCCCATTGCTGACGTCGCCACGGGAAAAGCAGGTTGCGATGGAGCAGATTAGAGCGCAGAAGTCCATAGAAAAGAAGTCTTGAGCGCGAAGGTCAAAGCTATACAAACCAGAACCAACCTAACCAAACTGAACCAAACGTAATGTAACTCAACCTATTGTGCAGTGACCAGTATTGCCGGCATCCACAGAGCCAAGCAGGACATATTAGATAACAGGAGAACGCCGAAATCTATAGGTCGCAGGGAATAGCAGAAGAGCGAAGGCTATCTAAATTTGATCCAAACAAGCATAACAAAACCAAACGTGACATAACTCAAGCTAATGAGCCGCGGCCACTATCTCTGCACTCCCCTGAGCAAAGCAGCGCATACAAAATCACAGAAGAGCACAGAAATCGACCGAAATGCAGTTTATACCACAAAAGTCAAAGCTACCTTTGCCTAACCTAACCAAACATAAAATAACCAAACGTAACCTATCTTAACCTAACGTGCACAGACCACTACCGCTGACATCCGCAGAGCCCATCAGAATATACTAGAGTACAGTAGTGCTCAGACTTCCTCCGCACTACAGTGCAAGCACAAATGTCAAAGATATCCTAACTTAACAATTCCCAACGTAACGCTCCAAACGTAGCCTAACTGAACTTGACGGGCCGATACCACTATTGCTGGCCTTTCCAGAGCCAAGGTGATGATCTCAGAGCACAGTAGAGCTCACATATCCACCGAGTAGCAGTGTACAGGAAAAAAGTCAAAGCTATCCTCTCCTAACCTAACAAATCGTGACATACACAAACGTAGCATATGTCATCCTAACGTCGCTGGACCACTGTTGCTGGTCTCCCCAGAGACACGCAGAATTTGCTGGAGCACAGTAGAGAGCAGATGTCCACCGCACTGAGGTGTAAAGCAGAAAAGTGAATGATATCCTCGTCTTACCTGACAGAGCCTAACATGGCCAAACGAAAAACAACTCAACCTAGCGTGCAGAGACCACTACTGCTGTCATCCCCAGCTCCTAGCAGGGCATATTATAGCACATCAGAGCGCAGAAATCCACCGAAAATCAGTGTATAGCACAAAAGTCAAAGCTACCATTTCCTAACATAGCCAAACGTGGCCTGACCATACCCAGGCTAACTATACATAGCGTGCCGAGACCACTATTGGTGGCCTCTCCAGCGCCAAGCGGAGCATATCAGAGCACAGTAAAGTGCAGAAATCAGCCGAATAGCAGTGTATAGCGCAAAAGTTAAGGTTACCATATCCTAGCATAACAAACCGTAGCATAGGCGGACGTAACGTAACACAAACTGATTTGCCACGACAGATATTGCTGGCTTCCCGAGAGACGAGTACAGTATAAAGAGCCGTGTGTAGCGCAGAAATTCACAGGATCGCAGTGTATGGCGCAAAAGTCAAAGGTACCCTGTCCTAACCTAGCCAAACGTAACAAAAGCAAGCGCAACATAGCTTAGACTATCGTGCCGACAGCAATACTTCTGGCATCCCCATAGCCAAGCAGAGTTTGCTAGAGCACAGCAGAGCGCAAAAATCCACCGAATAGAAGCGTATAGCACAAAAATCAAAAACATCCAAGCCAAATGTAACATAGCCTAACCATACCAAGCGTAACATAACCCAACCGACCATGGCACGACAGCTATTGCTGGCCTCATCAGAGACAAGCGGTTGCCAGTAGGGCAATGCGGAGCACAGATATGTACCGAATAGCGGTGTAAAGCACAAAAGCCAAAGCTATCCTATCCTAACCTACCCAAACGTAATACTACCAGACGTAGCCTAACGGAATCTGTCGTCACACGACAGTCATTGCTGGCCACCGCAGAGTCAAGAACAGTATAGTAGAGCACAGTAGATAAGCAGAAAGCCACCAGATGGAAATGTGAAGCGCGAAAGACAAGGATATAACCTAACCAGACCTAACCTAACCTAGCAAAACTTGGAGTAACTGAACCTAATTATTCGAGACAACTACTGCTGGCCTCGACATATCCAAGCAGAATATGCAGGTGCACAGCAGGGCGCAGAAAGCCACCAAGTAGCAATGTATAGCGCAAGAGTCGAAGATGTCCTAACGTAAGCAGATCTAACGTAACATAACCGAACGTAGAACAGCGACACCTAACGAGCCGGGACCACCACTGTTGGCTTCCCCAGAGTCAAGCAGAATATGTTAGTTCAGTGTAGAGCTGACATGTCCACAGGATATCAGTGCTGAGCACATAAGGCAGAGCTATCTCCACCTAAGCCAAACTAATCTAGCCTAACCAAACGTAATCGAACGCATCCAAACGTGACGCGAGCGGAATTGCTGGCCTCCATAGAGCCAAACAGGGCATAACAAGTTGAGTAGAGAGCAGCAATCCTTAGAATCACAGTGTATAGCGGAAAAGTCGAAGCTGTCCATACATAACAGATGCTGGCGTAACAAAACGAAACGTACTACATCTCAACCTATAGTACCGAGACCACCGTTACTGCCGCCCCGGAGCCAAGCATAGCATACTAGAGCACAGAGGTGCGTAGAGATTCACAGAATGGCAGTGTATACCAGGAAGGTCGAATCTATCGAAACCTTACCAAACTAACGTAACGTTACCAAACGTATCATATCACAAACTAACGGGTCGAGACAACTACTACTGGCCTCCCCGAGTCCAGCAGGTTGTTATAGAGCAACGCGGAGCGTCGAGACCACCGAACAGCAGTGTATAGCACAAACGTCAAAGCTGCCCACTCCAAACCTATTCAAATGTAATATAACCAAGCGCAACCTAACACAGCTTATCGTGCCTAGACCACTACTGCTGTCCTCCTCAGAGCCAAGCAGAATATAAT
>NW_016936889.1:0-877 GCF_001483705.2 Eufriesea mexicana
GCCTAGACCGAAATTGCTGCCCTCCCCAGTGCCAAGCAGGGCATACTAGAGCACAGTAGAGCGTAGAAAAAAACCGAAATGCAGTGTACACCACAAAAGTTAAAGCTATGCTAGCCAAACATGGCCAAACCCAACCTAGCCGAAAGTAACCTGAATCAACGCAACGAGCCGAGACCACTATTGCGGGCCTTCCCAAAGCCAAGCTGAAAATAGTAAAGCACTATAGGGAGCAGAAATCCACCTAATAGCAGACTACAGCACTGATGCCAAAGCCATCCTCTCCTAACATAGCCAAACGTAACATAACCAAGCATAACCCAACCCAATGTAACTTGAGGCGACCACTATTGCTGGCTTCCCCAGGGTCAAGCGGAACACGTTAGTGCGGAGTAGAACGCAGGAAACCATATAATCGCAGTGTATATCGGAAAAGTCAGAGTTACCTGAACCTAACCCAAACAAACAGAACATCTGACTCACCCTAACGTTCCTTCACGTCTATTTTTGCCCTCGCCAGAGACAAGCAGGACATACTAGAGCACAGTAGAGCGCAGAGATCCACCGAATAGTAGTGTGCAGATCAAAAGTTAAAGCTATCCTGACCAAACTGTTCCTGGCCACACCTAACCGATCGTAACATGACAAAATGTGACGTGCAGAGAGCACTATTGCTGCATTGCCGGAGCCAAGCTGGAAATATTAGAGCTCTCTAGGGTGCAGAAATCCACCTAATAGCAGACTGTAGCACTAGAGGCGTAGCTATCCTCTTCAAACCTAACCAACCGTAACATAACCAAACGTAACATAGCTCAATCTGAGCCGAGACCGCTATTGTTACGCTTCCAAGAGCAAAGTAGGACTTACTAGAGCTCAGTAG
>NW_016936890.1:0-575 GCF_001483705.2 Eufriesea mexicana
CCTCCTTATCTATGCAAGAAAGGTAGCTCACGACGATAGTAATCGAAAATGTCAGTAAATTTGTATTTTCCAGCCATATTCCATAGCATTGAAATGGCTATAGCACGCCAATTGAATCTTTCCTCCTTAATTATGCAAAAAAATTAGCTCAGCACAGTATTAGTCGAAAATGTCAATAAAATTAATTTTTCCAGCCAGATTCTGCGGCATTGCAATGGCTATAGCACTCCGCACGGATCCTTCCTCCTTACTTATGTAAGGAAGATAGCTCACCTCGGTATTAGTCGAAAACGGCAATAAAACTGAATTTTCCAGCCAGATTAAGGATCATTGCAATGGCTATAGCACGCCAATAGAATCTTTCCTACTCATTTATGCAAGAAAGATAGCTCACCACGATATTAGTCGAAAATGTCGATAAAATTGAATTTTCCAGGCAGATTCTGCAGCATTGCAATGGCTATAGCACTCCAAAATCTCCAAAAGGATCCTTGCTCCTTATTTATGCAAAAAAGGTAGCTCACCACGATATTAGCCGAAAATGTCAGTAAAATTGAATTTTCCAGCCAGATTCT
>NW_016936891.1:0-822 GCF_001483705.2 Eufriesea mexicana
GGTAAGGTTAGGTTTGGTTAGGGTAGGTTGGGTTAGGTCGGGGTTCGTTTAGATTGTGTTAGGCTGTGTTTGGTTAGGTTAGGTTAGGTAAGGTTGCGTTAGGATATGTTCGGATAGGTAATGTTTGGTTAGATAGGTTTCGTTAGGTTTTGTGAGATTAGGTTATGCTAGGTTAGGTTATGTTGGGTTAGGTTAGGTTATGTTAGGTTAGTTCGGGTTAGGTTAGGATGGGTTAGGTTAGGTCGGGTTGCGTTAGGGCGGCTTAGGTTAGGTTATGTTACGTTAGGTTAGGATAGGTTGCGTTGCGTTCGTTCGGTTGATGGGTTACGTTAGGTTACGCTTCTGTAGGTTAGGTTAGGTTAGGTTACGTTACGTTACGTAAGGTTAGGTTCGGATAGGTAAAGTTTTGTTAGGTAGGATACGTTACGTTTTGTGAGGTTAGGTTATGTTAGGTTACGTTGGGTTAGGTTAGGTTAGGTAGTGTCAGGTTGGGTTAGGCTAGGTTAGGTTAGGTTAGGTTAGTTTAGGTTAGGTTATGACAGGTTCGGTCAGGTTCGGTCAGTTCAGTTCATGATAGGTTCGGTTACGTTACGTCAGATTAGGTTCGAATAGGTAAAGATTGGTTATGTGGGTTACGTTAAGTTTTGTGAGGTTAGGTTAGGTTAGGTTAGGTTGTGTTAGGTTAGGTTAGGTAGTGTCAGGTTGGGTTAGGCTAGGTTAGGTTTGGTTAGGTTAGTTTAGGTTAGGTTAAGTAAGGCAATGTTACGCCCAGTTAGGCCAGGTCGAATTTGGTTGGGTTAGGTTGGATCAGGTTAGGTTAGG
>NW_016936892.1:0-1562 GCF_001483705.2 Eufriesea mexicana
CACTATGCTCTTATTTTGTAGTATGTAGCATTAGTAATAGTAGTTTGTTTACTGGCCGATGTTCATCGGTTCATCATCCTGTTTGGGCAAATCGCGATTTTTGTACTTAGTGTTGCGAGCAATTAATCACGGATTGTTTTAGTGTTGCGAATGATAAAATCGCGATTATCCTTGCCATTTTTTTGCACGAATTGTTATTTTTGCATAGATACCGATATTAATTAACTTCATAGTGTTGCGACTTTTAATAATCGCGAATATTTAAAGTATCTTTTTCTGCATATACAAATTTTATCTCTTACTGATTTCATTTTAAGAATTAGTGTTGCGTTTTAATTGTATCGCGGTTTTTCTGATTGCTTTTACAGTTAGTGTTGCGTTGAATAATGATCGCGTTTTCCGAAGTTGTGTTGCGAATATATAATGCCCAAAATTCTTCCACTGGTATTGTGGAGGTTTGATTCTATCCTGGAGAATCACCTGTTGCAGCTTTAAGGACTGCATATGGGTGGTCGTACACCAGCAGCCTAAACTATGGCTGCCTTGGATTTTTCGTCATTAGTGTTGCGAATTTTTTTATACGAGTGCATAAATTAGTATTTATTAGTGTAGCGTTAATAACTGAAGTAACTTATTACGATTATTTTCGCGAGTTCTCTACCTTTTTTTATTTATTTATTACTTTTTTTTTAATGTTCTTTTTTTGTAAATGGTAAATTAATTCTTACTTTAAATATTATGAAGCACTCTTCGCGGTTGATTTTGAAAATTGTCTGTTATCAGAGAATTTAGTATTTTAGTGTTGCGAAATTACAATTCATTTATTTCACTCACGGTTTATTACACGGTTTCATATCGAGTGGAAATATTTGTTTTTGTGGCTGTTTTGGCTACCACTGTATTTTCTTTTTCAGCACCCCTTTTCCCTGAAATATTTGTTAATGAAAATACTGCTGTAATATGTATATGTCTGGTTTCCATCCTGTTTTCTATCTTTTTTTAACTGTTCTAGTTATTTCAGGAATTTTTTTTATGATTTTCTCAATCTTTCATTTTAATTTTTTTGACAATAACGCGTAATATTATTAATCATCGAATTTTGGTTTGCATTAAGAGAAATTCATTCGCGATACTGGTTTATTTTGCAAGATAAAAATTTTGCATGATAATCGTTGTCTGTGTGTGTAATTCGACTCTTCGTGGATCTAATAAAAGTTACATTTTTTTTCCGCGTTCGGGAAAATTTTTGATTTTTGTTTATAAAAATAAATGCAAATGAGTCGCATTAATATGTGACAAGTCTTCTTTCAGGTGTCATTGTTTTGTTCCGTTCCTGAAACTATTAATCCAGTAATTAAGTTTGTTTCAGATTTATTAATTTAGAACGCTTTGGTGTCACCATGTTCAATATCATTTCAAATATATGAACTTATGTGAGTATGTCAGGGGCTCAGAAGTGAAATAAAGGACGTAGAAGCAAATGAAGAAGTGATGTATGAGCCTCATTTATTTTTTTATTATCATTGCTATAATTTTTATGTATAATCATATATATTATTATT
>NW_016936893.1:0-560 GCF_001483705.2 Eufriesea mexicana
CATTGCAGTGGAAAGCGCAAAAGTGGAAGATACCTTAACCAAACCTCACCTACCATAGCCCATTCAAACGTTGTGCAACTCAACCTAACGCGCCGAAACCACTATTGCTGGCCTCCACAGAGCCAAGCAGAATATACTAGAGCACAGTAGAGCTCAGAAATCCAAATCAATGCAGCGCATAGCACAAAAGTCGAATACATCCTTACCGTAAATGACATTAGGTTACCGAACGAAAGGAAGCATGGCTCAACATATCATGTCGCGGCCACTGTTGCTGGCACCCCCAGAGCCCAGCAGAATATAGTAGAACAACGTAGATCACAGGAATCCACCGAAAAGCAGTGTATAGCGCGAAAGTCAAAGCCATCCTGACCAAGCAGCACCAAACCTATTCTAACCAAACTGCACCTAACACAACCTAATGTGCCACAATGTTCATTGCTCGCTTCCAAGAGCCTAAAGGTTGTAGTAGACCAATGTAGAGCACATAAATCCTTCGAATGGCAGTGTATAGCACAAAAGTCAGAGAAACACCAAAAAGCCTTCCTAACCTAACCAAA
>NW_016936894.1:0-210 GCF_001483705.2 Eufriesea mexicana
CAAACCTGACCTGACCTGACCTGTCCTGACTTTAACCGGCCTTACCTGACCCGACCTGTCCTGTCTGAACTGACCTGACCTGACTGACCTGACCTGACCAGGCCTGACGTGTCCTGACCTGACCTGATCTGACATGACCTGACTTGACCTGACCTGATATGACCTGGGCTGACCTGACCAGACCCGACCTTGCCTGGCCTGACCTGACCT
>NW_016936894.1:424-918 GCF_001483705.2 Eufriesea mexicana
CCTGACCTGACCTGATCCGACCTGTCCTGACCTGACCTGACCTGACCAGACTGATGTGACCTGAGCTGACCTAATCTGACCTGACGTGACCTGTCCTGACTTTAACCGGCCTTACCCGACCTGGCCTGACCTGGCCTGACCTGACCTGACATGACCTGATCTAACTTGACCTGACCTTGCCTGACCTGGCCTGACCTGAACTGACCTGAACTGATATCATCTGACCGGACCTAACCTGACATGACCTGGGCTGACCTGTCATGATCTGACCTGTCTTGACCTGACCTGACCAGACCTGGCCTGACCTGACCAGCCCCGACCTTGCCTGGCCTGACCTGACCTGATGTGACCTGACATGACATGATCTGATCTTAAGTGAACTGACCTGAACTGACCATATATGATCTGGCCAGTCCTGGCCTGACCTGAAATGATTTGAACTGACCTGAACTGACAGTATCTGACCTGACATGACCTGACCTGACCTGACCTGA
>NW_016936895.1:0-4689 GCF_001483705.2 Eufriesea mexicana
ATACATCCACACATCCATATATCCATAAATCCATCAATCCGTACCTCCATCCATCGATACACCAATCCATCCATACATCCATACATACATCAATACATACATCCATCCATCCATACATCCATACCTATATTCATCCATACATCCAAACATCCGTACATCCGTACATTCGTATATCCGAACATCCATCCATTCGTACATCCATACATACATCCATACATCCATACATCCATACATCCATACATAGATACATCCATACATCTATACATACATGCATACTTATATCCATACAACCATACAACCATACATTCATCCATCCGCATATCCGTCCAACCATACATCCGTACATTCATACATCCATACATCCATAAATCCATCCATCCAAACATCCATCCATCCGTTCATACATTCTTCCATACATCCATCCATCGATACATCCACCCATTCATATATCCATGGATCCATACATCCATGCAACAATCCATCCATCCAGCCAGCCATACATCCATACATACATCAATACATACATCCGAACATACACAAATCCATTCGAACATACATACATCCATACACACGTGCTTCCATACATCCGTAAATACATCCATAGATATATCCATATATACATCCGTACATACATCCATACATACATCTTTAACTACATCCATACATGCATTGATAGACACATCCAGACATTCATCCCTCCATACACCCATCCATCCATCCATGCACCCGTTCGAATGCAATCCATGCATTCATACATCCACCCATGCATACATCCATAAATCCTAGCATCCGTACTTCCAACAGTCGATGCATTCATCCATCCATACATCCATACATATTTACATCCATACATCCACACATCAGTACATCCATACATTCGCACATCAATACATACATACATCCATACATCCATACACCCATACATCCATACATCCATAATCCATACATATATAAGTGCATACATCCATACATACGTACATATATCTATGCATACATCCATCCACCGATGCGTCCATCCATCCACCCATTCATACATATATAAACGCATACATCCATACATACACCCACACATAAATCCATTCATACACACATACTTACACCTTCGAATACATCCGTACGTACATCCATTTATACATCCGTACATACACCCATTCATACATCCATACATCCATCCATACACGCATCCATACGTACACCCATTCCTACATCCATACATACACCCATACATACATCCATACAAGCATGCGTAACTACATCCACACATACAACCATGCATACACGCATACATACATCTATACATACATCCATCTATACATCATGCCCTCCACACATATATCCACCCATATATCCGTCCATCCATACACCCACACATCCATACATCCAAACGGCCATACATACATATATCCATACATATATACATCCGTACTTCCATTCATCCGTAAATCCATACATTCGTACATCAATCCATCCATAAATCCATCCATCCATACAACCATCCAACCATACATAGATCCATACATTCATCCTTACATACATCCATACACCCATTCACACACCCAAGATACATCCACACTCACATCCTTAACTGCATCCATGCATACATTCATACAGACATCCATACATCCATCCATACAAACATGCATGCACACATCCATACATACATCCATGCATACATCCATACACACATCTATGCATACATCCATACATACATCAATACATCCATCCATCTATCCATACATCCATACATTCGTACATCCGTACATCCATACATCCATAAATCCATCCATCCAAACTTCCATCCATCCATAGATCCAACGATCCATACATCCATACATATATACATCCATTCATTCATGCATCCATTCAAACATACATACATCCATCCATCCACGAATCCATCCATCCATCAATACATCCATACATACTTCAATACGTACACCCGTACATACATTCATACATCCATCAATACATCCTTCTATCCATACATACATGCATTCATACACCCAACCATCCATGCATCCATTCATATATACATCCATACATCCATACATCCGTACATCCATACATTCGTACATCCATACATACGTACATCGATACATTCATACATACATACACCCATACATGCATTCATCCATACATTCATACATCCAACAATCGGTACATCCGTCCATCCATAACTCAATCCATCCATACATCCATCCACCCATACAAACATTCATCCACACTTACATCCATACATACATACATCCATACATATATACATCCGTACATCCATTCATACGTTCATCCATAAATTCGTACATCAATCCAACCATACATCCATCCATCCATACAACCATTCATCCATACGTACAATCATTCATACATCCGCATTGCCATACATCCATTCATTCATATATCCACCCATCCATACATCCATCCATTCATTCATCCATGCGTCCATACATTCATACATATATACGTCCATACATCCATACATCAGTGTCATCCACACATCCATCCAACAATCCATCCATCCATCCATAAATCCAAACATACATCAGCACATATGTCCATACATACACTCATACATTCATTCATACCTACTTCCATACATACATCATTGCGTACATCCATACATGCATCCATTCATACATCCATGCATACATCCATACATACATCCACACTTCCATACATCCATCCACCCAAACATCCACCCATCCATAAATCCATCGATACATATATTCTTCCATCCATACATCCATCCACCAATCCATCCATCCTTCCATGCATCCATGCACATTTCAATACACAGAACCATACATACACCCACGCATTCATACATCCATACACCCATAAATCCATCCATCCATACATCCATTCATCCGTACATACATCCTTCTATACATCCATCCAACTATACATCCACCCATCCAAACATCCATCGATCCATACATATATCCATACATACATCCATACATCAATCCATCCATCCATCCATCCATACATATATCCATCCATACATCCATACGTCCATACATCCATACATCCATACATTTATACATCCGTACATCCATGCATCCGTCCATCCGTCCATCCATACCTCAATCTTTCCATACATCCATCCATCCGTCCAACCATCCATAAATCCATCTAACCATACACCCATCCATCCATACATCCACCCATCCATACATCGATGGATCCATACATCCATCCATCCATACATCAACCCAACAATCCATCCATCCATCCAGACATTCATACGTACATCAATACATACATCCATACATACAACCACACTTACATCCATACAAAATCCAAACATACATCCATGCATACATCCATACATTCATCCATACAAACATCCATACATCCGTCCATCCATCCACCCATCCACAAACCCATCTAACCATACATCCATCCGTCCGTACATCCATAAATCCATACATCCATACATCCATACATCCATCCATACAACCATTCATCCATACATACATCCATCCATACCTCAATTCACCCTTACATCCATCCATCCATCCGTCCATACATCCATACAGCCGTACATCCGTCCATCCATACCTAAAACCATCCATACATCCATCCATCCATACAACCATTCAACCATACGTATATCCGTCCATACATTCTCCAATACATCCGTACAAACGTCCATACATACATCCATACATGCATCCCTACATACGCCCTTCCATTCACGCATCCATACATCCATACTCATGTCCGTTCATACATCCGTCCATACATCCATACATACATCAATACATCCATACATCCGTACATCCATACATTCGTACCTCCATACATCCACACATCCATACATCAATATATCCGTCCAACCACACAACCATCCATCCATACATACAACCATACGCACATACACACATCCATACATACACCCATACACACATCCATTCATACATGCATCCATACATCCATACATACATCCATATACACAACCATCCATACATCCATAGACATATCCATACATACATCCGTACATACATCGATACATCCATCCATACATGCATCCATACACACGACCTTCCATATACGCATCCATACATCCATACACATGTCCGTTCATACATGCATACATACATCCATACATACATCAATACATTCATACAACTATACATCAATCCATCCATGCGTCCACCAATCCATACATCCACCGAACCATACATCCATCCGTCCATACATCAATCCACCAATCCATCCAACTATCCACCCATACATCCATACAACAATGCATCCGTCCATCCATCCATACGTCCATCCACCCATACGTCCATCCATCCATACATCGATACATCCACCATCCATATATCCATAAATCCATTCACTCGTACATCCATCCATCGATACTTCCATCCTTCCATACATCCATACATATACACATCCATTCGTCCATAACTCCGTACATCCGTCCATTCATACATCAACCGATCCACACTTCCAACCATCCATACAGCCATCCATCCATAAATACATTCATACATACATCCATACATCGATACATCCATCCATCCAAATATCCACCTATAAATACATCCATCGATCCATACATCCTTCCGTCCATACTGCCATCAATCCATGCATCCATCGATCCACACATCTATCCATCCATACATCCATACATACATACATCCATACATAACTACATCCGTACAACCATACGTTCGTCCA